>NC_074666.1:19002530-19050030 GCF_029448725.1 Salvelinus fontinalis | reverse complement strand
AGTCAGTGCAAGAGTGTCCGGGGAGTAATTTGATTAACTGTTTAGCAGACTTATGGCTTGGGGGTAGAAGCTGTTCAGGACCCTTTTGTAAACTGGTGTGTGTGTGTGTGTGTCCGGTGTGTGTGCGTGCGTGCATGCGTGTCCGTGCATGAGCAGTAGCGAGATATGCACTATTTCATATAACCTTGCCATAAGGCATGGACATATGAAATGATCACTTCCCAACTAGTGGGCTACTCCAAATGCCAAATAGAAGTCAATTTTTGATAATACTTTATTTATTTGGTGTTATTTGGCCAGATACCATCCTCTATTTCTCCCTCTCTGTCTCTCTTCTCTTTTACCCCCATTTCTATCTCCAAGCCAAAACAGCAGGGACCTCAACCCACCACCTGTCTGCTACATCCCTCCCCCCTCTCTCTCCCTCCCCCCTCCCCCTGCTCTCTCCCTCCCCTCTCCCCCTGCTCTCTCCCTCTCCCCCGGCTCTCTCCCTCTCCCCCGGCTCTCTCCCTCCTCTCTCCCTCTCCCCCCTCCTCTCTCCCCCTGCTCTCTCCCTCTCCCCCTGCTCTCTCCCTCCCCCCCTCTCCCTCTCCCCCTGCGCTCTCCCTCCTCTCTCCCTCTCCCCCCTCCTCTCTCCCCCTGCTCTCCCCCCTCCTCTCTCCCCCTCTCCCCTGCTCTCTCCCTCCCCCCCTCTCCCTCTCCCCCTGCTCTCTCCCTCTCCCCCTGCTCTCTCCCTCCCCCCTCTACCCCTGCTCTCTCCCTCTCCCTCTCTCCCCCTCTCTACCTCCTTCTCTCCCTCTCCCCTGCTCTCTCCCTCTCCCTCTCCCCCTCTCCCCCTGCTCTCTCCCTCCCCCCTCCCCCTCTCCCCCTGCTCTCTCCCTCCTCCCTCTCCCTCTCCCCCTGCTCTCTCCCTCTCCCTCTGCTCTCTCCCTCCCCCCCTCTCCCTCTCCCCCTGCTCTCTCCCTCTCCCCCTCTACCCCTGCTCTCCCCCCCCCCCTCTCCCCCTGCTCTCTCCCTCTCCCCCTCTCTCCCTCCTCTCTCCCTCCCCCCCTCTCCCTCTCCCCCTGCTCTCTCCCTCTCCCCCTCTCCCCCTGCTCTCTCCCTCCCCCCCTCTCCCTCTCCCCCTGCTCTCTCCCTCTCCCCCTCTCCCCCTGTTCTCTCCCTCCCCCCCTCCCCCTCTCCCCCCTCCCCCTCTCCCCCTGCTCTCTCCCTCTCCCCCTCTCTCCCTCCTCTCTCGCTCCCCCCCTCTCCCTCTCCCCCTGCTCTCTCCCTCTCCCCCTCTCTCCCTCCTCTCTCCCTCCCCCCTACTCTCTCCCTCTCCCCCTGCTCTCTCCCTCCCCCCTCTCCCTCTCCCCCTGCTCTCTCCCTCTCCCCCTGCTCTCTCCCTCCCCCCTCTCCCTCTCCCCCTCTCCCCCTGCTCTCCCTCTCCCCCTCTCTCCCTCCTCTCTCCCTCCCCCCTCTCCCTCTCCCCCTGCTCTCTCCCTCCCCCCCTCTCCCTCTCCCCCTCTCCTCCTGCTCTCTCACTCTCCCCCTCTTCTCCCCCTCTCCTCCTGCTCTCTCACTCTCCCCCTCTCCCCATGCTCTCTCCCTCTCCCCCTCCCTCCCTCCTCTCTCCCTCCCCCCTCTCCCTCTCCCCCTGCTCTCCCCCTGCTCTCTCCCTCCTCTCTCCCTCCCCCCTCTCCCTCTCCCCCTGCTCTCTCCCTCCCCCCCTCTCCCTCTCCACAACTCCCCCTGCTCTCTCCCTCCCCCCCCTCCCTCTCCCCCTGCTCTCTCACTCTCCCCCTCTTCTCCTGCTCTCCCCCTGCTCTCTCCCTCTCCCCCTCTTCCCCTGCTCTCTCCCTCTCCCCCTGCTCTCTCCCTCTCCCCCTCTTCTCCTGCTCTCCCCCTCTCCCCCTCTTCTCCTGCTCTCTCCCCTCCCCCTCTCCCTCTCCCCCTGCTCTCTCCCTCCCCCCTCTCCCTCTCCCCCTGCTCTCTCCCTCTCCCCCTCTTCTCCTGCTCTCTCACTCTCTCCCTCTCCCCCTGCTCTCTCACTCTCCCCCTCTTCTCCTGCTCTCCCCCTTCTCTCTCACTCTCCCCCCTCTCCCCCTGCTCTCTCACTCTCCCCCTCTTCTCCTGCTCTCCCCCTCCTCTCTCCCCCCCCCCCTCTCCCCCTGCTCTCTCCCTCTCCCCCTCTCTCCCTCCTCTCTCCCTCCCCCCCTCTCCCTCTCCCCCTGCTCTCTCCCTCTCCCCCTCTCCCCCTGCTCTCTCCCTCCCCCCCTCTCCCTCTCCCCCTGCTCTCTCCCTCTCCCCCTCTCCCCCTGTTCTCTCCCTCCCCCCCTCCCCCTCTCCCCCCTCCCCCTCTCCCCCCTGCTCTCTCCCTCTCCCCCTCTCTCCCTCCTCTCTCGCTCCCCCCCTCTCCCTCTCCCCCTGCTCTCTCCCTCTCCCCCTCTCTCCCTCCTCTCTCCCTCCCCCCTACTCTCTCCCTCTCCCCCTGCTCTCTCCCTCCCCCCTCTCCCTCTCCCCCTGCTCTCTCCCTCTCCCCCTGCTCTCTCCCTCCCCCCTCTCCCTCTCCCCCTCTCCCCCTGCTCTCCCTCTCCCCCTCTCTCCCTCCTCTCTCCCTCCCCCCTCTCCCTCTCCCCCTGCTCTCTCCCTCCCCCCCTCTCCCTCTCCCCCTCTCCTCCTGCTCTCTCACTCTCCCCCTCTTCTCCCCCTCTCCTCCTGCTCTCTCACTCTCCCCCTCTCCCCATGCTCTCTCCCTCTCCCCCTCCCTCCCTCCTCTCTCCCTCCCCCCTCTCCCTCTCCCCCTGCTCTCCCCCTGCTCTCTCCCTCCTCTCTCCCTCCCCCCTCTCCCTCTCCCCCTGCTCTCTCCCTCCCCCCCTCTCCCTCTCCCCAACTCCCCCTGCTCTCTCCCTCCCCCCCCTCCCTCTCCCCCTGCTCTCTCACTCTCCCCCTCTTCTCCTGCTCTCCCCCTGCTCTCTCCCTCTCCCCCTCTTCCCCTGCTCTCTCCCTCTCCCCCTGCTCTCTCCCTCTCCCCCTCTTCTCCTGCTCTCCCCCTCTCCCCCTCTTCTCCTGCTCTCTCCCTCCCCCTCTCCCTCTCCCCCTGCTCTCTCCCTCCCCCCTCTCCCTCTCCCCCTGCTCTCTCCCTCTCCCCCTCTTCTCCTGCTCTCTCACTCTCTCCCTCTCCCCCTGCTCTCTCACTCTCCCCCTCTTCTCCTGCTCTCCCCCTTCTCTCTCACTCTCCCCCTCTCCCCCTGCTCTCTCACTCTCCCCCTCTTCTCCTGCTCTCCCCCTCCTCTCTCCCTCTCCCCCTCTTCCCCTGCTCTCTCCCTCTCCCCCTGCTCTCTCCCTCTACCCCTATTCTCCTGCTCTCTCCCTCCCCCCTCTCCCTCTCCCCCTGCTCTCTCCCTCTCCCCCTGCTCTCTCACTCTCCCCCACTTCTCCTGCTCTCTCCCTCTCTCCCTCTCCCCCTGCTCTCTCACTCTCCCCCTCTCCCCCTGCTCTCTCACTCTCCCCCTCTTCTCCTGCTCGCCCCCTGCTCTCTCCCTCTCCCCCTGCTCTCTCACTCTCCCCCTCTTCTCCTGCTCTCCCCCTCTCCCCCTACTCTCTCCCTCCCCCCTCTCCCTCTCCCCCTGCTCTCTCACTCTCCCCCTCTTCTCCTGCTCTCCCCCTGCTCTCTCACTCTCCCCCTCTTCTCCTGCTCTCTCACTCTCTCCCTCTCCCCCTGCTCTCTCACTCTCCCCCTCTTCTCCTGCTCTCCCCCTGCTCTCTCACTCTCCCCCTCTTCCCCTGCTCTCTCCCTCTCCCCCTGCTCTCTCCCTCTCCCCCTCTTCTCCTGCTCTCTCCCTCTCCCCCTGCTCTCTCCCTCTCTCCCTCTTCTCCTGCTCTCTCCCTCTCCCCCTGCTCTCTCCCTCTCCCCCTGCTCTCTCCCTCTCCCTCTCCCCCCCTCTCCCCCTGCTCTCTCCCTCTACCCTTCTCCCCCTGCTTTCTTCCTCTCTTTCTGCTGTCTATCCCAGGTCTCCTCCCAGGCGGACAAGAACGTGGCTAAACTGTAGGGCTGGGAATTGCCAGGAATTGATATGGATTGCGATTCTCACGATTCTCAAGATATAATATGTATTGCAATTCACACGATTCTCATTATTCTATATGTACTGCGATTCTCACGATTTTCAAGATTCTATATGTATTGCGATTCGATACTGCGATTTTATAGTGATTTGATGTTCCAAACATATTGCTCACTGCTGCAGAGAGACAAGATAATATCATAATAATATTGTGATATGTAACTGCATCAATTTTTCCCCCACACTACTAAATTGCACATTCTAAATATCTCCACTGATGCCAGGCCATAAAGAATTGAATTGAAGAGCTTCAATTCACATACAAACATCGAAAACATCTCCGAAGCCAAATGTGTTTGTGTGTGTGTATGATGACTGTGTGTGTGTGTGTGTGTGTGTGTGTGTGTGTGTGTGTGTGTGTGTGTGTGTGTGTGTGTGTGTGTGTGTGTGTGTGTGTGTGAGGGGGATGTTATGGCATATTTCCAATAATTATTAGCTACCAACAGCTGATGTCTGACTCCTCTGATCTGACGCAGATGGGCTGAGGTGTGTATGTTAGCCCTCGGGGGACAGTGGGGATCAATATCACCGGTGTAGGAGATAACATGGTGTCAATGAATTCAGATTGACCCCTAAGGCTAGATCATAACACTGATAGTCACGTCTACACCCTCTCCATACCAGGGCAAAAATTACAAAATACAATTACAAAATACCATAAAGATATATGTATCAAAATAAACGACCAAATACTTGTATTTTGCAATGTACTTAATTGAAATTCATGTATTTGTATTTTAAAATACAAAAATATATTTGCAAGTAGTCAACCCAAATAGCAACAACATCCTGAGTAATGTTTACAGAAACTTGTTATGATTGTGATGTGTTGTTTATCTGGAAGTCATACTGGATCATGCCTGCTAAATGACCAAAATGTACATGAAAATGACATACCAAAATAAACTGCAAAGCACTCTGGGTACTATTACTGACCTAAATCGAAGAATACTCAGCATTTTTTGCAATTGTTCATTTTTATAGTTTGTGCATTTATCAGAGGCTCTTATCACACTATAGTGACATCAGACTTCTGATACAAATGCAGGGTGAAAGGGGCCACAAAATGTGCACCGGTAAAAAAAAAAATTTGGGAAATTCTTTTGTATTTTGAAAATACAAATTTAATCTCTCAAAAGTATCTTGTTATAAAAATACATTGGAGTGTATTTCAGCCCAGTGTAATACACATGACAACATTTCTCAGAATTAAATGAAATAGATATTTCAAATACATACAACAGAAATACTGCACATCTCTGCTCAACACACACACACATGCACACGCGCACACAGACACACCCCTCATATGCCTTCCCTGTAATTACTAACCCTAACTCTAACCCTATTGTTCATTAACTTTAACCCTCGCCTGGAAATAGACTCACACAAGCTGTTATTAGTGGCTACATACTGATCTTTCTCTCTTTTCCTCACTATTCTCAGAAGAACTCGGTTTGTTATTCAAATAAAATACAATTTTATTCGTCACATGCATCGTAAACAACAGCTGTAGACTAACAGTGAAATGCTTACTTACGGGCCCTTCCCAACAATGCAGAGAAAGAAAATAGAGAAATAGTAGAAAAATATCACGAGGAATAAATACACAATGAGTAACTATAACTTGGCTATATACATAATTGAGGTATACAATGTATACAAACGAATTACAAATGAAAAGCTGAAATGTCTAATAGTTTTTAACATGTACCCAACACATACAATTATCTGTAAGGTCCCTCAGTCGAGCAGTGAATTTCAAATGCAGATTCAACCACATGTTGAACTACCTGGTTAAATAAAGGTGAAATAAAATAAAAAATAAAATAAAAAAAAGACCAGGGAGGTTTTCCAATGGTTCCCAAAGGGAACCTATTGGTAGACATTGAATATCCCTTTGAGGATGGTGAAGTTATTCATTACACTTTGGATGGTGTATCTAAGTCACTACAAAGATACAGGCGTCCTTCCTAACTCAGTTGTGGGAGAGGAAGGAAACCGCTCAGGGATTTCATCATGAGGCCAATGGTGATTTTAAAACAGTTACAATGGCTTTGATAGGAGATAAATGAGGATGGATCAACAACATTGTAGTTAATCCCCAATACTAACGTAATGGACGGCGTGAAAAGAAGGAAGCCTGTACATAATTTTTTTCAAAACATAAAATCAAATCAAATGTTATTTCTCACATACACATGGTTAGCAGATGTTAATGCGAGTGTAGCGAAATGCTTGTGCTTCTAGTTCCGACAGTGCAGTAATATCTAACAAGTAATCTAACAATTCCCCAACAACTACCTAATCACACAAATCTAAAGGGGTGAATGAGAGTATGTACATATAAGTATATGGATGAGCGATGGCCGAGCGGCATAGGAAAGGTGCAATAGATGGTCTAAAATACAGTATATACATATGAGATGAGTAATGGAAGATATGTAAACATTATTAAAGTGGCATAATTTAGAGTGGCATTGCATAAAGTGACTAGTGATCCATTTATTAAAGTGGCCAGTGATTGGGTCTCAATGTAGGCAGCAGCCTCTCTGAGCTGGATTGCTGTTTAGCAGTCTGATACCTTGAGATAGAAGCTGTTTTTCAGTCTCTCGGTCCCAGCTTGATGCACCTGTACTTACCTCGCCTTCGCGATGGTAGCAGTGTGAACAGGCAGTGGCTTGAGTGGTTGATGTCCTTGATGATCTTTATGGCCTTCCTGTGACATCGGGTGGTGTAGGTGTCCTGGAGGGCAGGTAGTTTGCTCCCGTGATGCGTTGTGCAGACCTCACTGCCCTTTGGAGAGCCTTACGGTTGTGGGTGGAGCAGTTGCCGTACCAGGCGGTGATACAGCCCGACAGGATGCTCTCGATTGTGCATCTGTAAAGGTTTGTGAGTGCTTTCGGTGACAAGCCAAATTTCTTCAGCCTCCTGAGGTTGAAGAGGCGCTGTTGCGCCTTCTTCACCACGCTGTCTGTGTGGGTGGACCATTTCAGTTTGTCCATGATGTGTACGCCAAGGAACTTAACTTTTCACCTTCTCCACTACTGTCCCGTCGATGTGGATAGGAGGCTCCTCCCTCTGCTGTTTCCTGAAGTCCATGATCATCTCCTTTGTTTTGTTGATGTTGAGTGTGAGATTATTTTCCTGACACCACCAACCGATGGCCCTCACCTCCTCCCTGTAGGCCGTCTCGTCGTTGTTGGTAATCAAGCCTACCACTGTAGTGTCGTCTGCAAATTTGATGATTAAGTTGGAAGCGTGCATGGCCACGCAGTCATGGGTGAACAGGGAGTACAGGAGAGGGCTGAGAACGCACCCTTGTGGGGCCCCAGTGTTGAGGATCAGCGGGGTGGAGATGTTGTTTCCTACCCTCACCTCCTGGGGGCGGCCCCTCAGAAAGTCAAGTACCCAGTTGCACAGGGCGGGGTCGAGACCCAGGGTCTCAAGCTTAATCACGAGTTTGGAGGGTACTATAGGGTTAAATGCTGAGCAGTAATCGATGAACAGCATTCTTACATACTAGGTATTCCTCTTGTCCAGATGGGTAAGGGCAATGTACAGTGTGATTGCGATTGCGCCGTCTATGGACCTATTGGTGCGGTAAGCAAATTGGAGTGGGTCTAGGGTGTCAGGTAGGGTGGAGGTGATATGGTCCTTGACTAGTCTCTCAAAGCACTTCATTATGACGGAAGTGAGTGCTACGGGGCGATAGCCGTTTAGCTCAGTTACCTTAGCTTACATGGGAACAGGAACAATGGTGGCCCTCTTGAAGCATGTGGGAACAGCAGACTGGGACAGGGATTGATTGAATATGTCCGTAAACACACCAACCAGCTGGTCTGCGCATGCTCTGAGGACACGGTTAGGGATGTCATCTGGGCCGGCAGCCTTGCGAGGGTTAACACGTTTAAATGTTTTACTGACGTTGGCCGCGGTGAAAGAGAGCCCGCAGGTTTTGGTAGTGGGTGGTGTCAGTGGCACTGTATTGTCCTCAAAGTGAGCAAAGAAGTTGTTTAATTTGTCTGGGAGCAAGACGTCGGTATCCGCGAAGGGACTGGTTTTCTTTTTGTAATCCGTGATTGACTGTAAACCCTGCCACATACAGTTGAAGTTGGAAGTTTACATACACTTAGGATGGGGTCATTAAAACTCATTTTTCAACCACTCCACAAATTTCTTGTTAACAAACTATAATTTTGGCAAGTCGGTTAGGACATCTACTTTGTGCATGACACAAGTCATTATTCCAACAATTGTTTACAGACAGATTATTTCACTTATAATTCACTGTATCACAATTACAGTGGGTTAGAAGTTTACATACACTAAGTTGACTGTGCCTTTAAACAGCTTGGAAAATTCCAGAAAATGATGTCATGGCCTTAGAATCTTCTGATAGGCTAATTGACATCATTTGAGTCAATTGGAGGTGTACCTGTGGATGTATTTCAAGGCCTACCTTCAAACTCAGTGCCTATTTGCTTGACATCATGGGAAAATCAAAAGAAATCAGTCAAGACCTCAGAAAACAATTGTAGACCTCCACAAGTCTGGTTCATCCTTGGGAGCAATTTCCAAATGCCTGAAGGTACCATGTTCATCTGTACAAACAATAGCACGCAAGTATAAACACCATGGGACCACGCAGCTGTCATACCGCTCAGGAATGAGACGCGTTCTGTCTCCTAGTGATGAACGTGCTTTGGTGCGAAAAGTGCAAATTTGTGGGCAGAACTGAAAAACGTGTGCGAGCAAGGAGGCCTACAAACCTGACTCAGTTACACCAGCTCTGTCAGGAGGAATGGGCCAAAATTCACCCAACTTATTGTGGGAAGCTTGTGTAAGGCTACCCTAAACGTTAAACAATTTAAAGTTAATGCTACCAAATACTAATTGAGTGTATGTAAACTTCTGACCCACTGGGAATGTGATGAAAGAAATAAAAGCTGAAATAAGTCACTCTCTCTACAATTATTCTGTCATTTCACATTCTTAAAATAAAGTGGTGATTGTAACTGACCTAAGACAGGGAATTTTAACTAGGATTAAATGTCAGGATTTATGAAAACTGAGTTTAAATGTACTTGGCTAAGGTGTATGTAAACTTCCGATTTCCACTGTATGTCTCGTGTCTGAGCCATTGAATTGCAACTCTACTTTGTCTCTATACTGACACTTAGCTTGTTTGATTGCCCTGCGAAGGGAATAGCTACACTGTTTGTATTCGGTCATGTTTCCGGTCATCTTGCCATGATTAAAAGCAGTGGTTCGTGTTTTCAGTTTTGCGCGAATGCTGCCATCAATCCACGGTTTCTGGTTGGGGAAGGTTTTAATAGTCACCGTGGGTACAACATCACCGATGCACTTGCTAATAAACTCTCTCGCCGAATCAGCGTATACATCAATGTTGTTGTCTGAGGCTAGAATGTTACAATCTCTGATGTCTCTCTGGAAGGCAGCCCTTGCTCGAATTTCATCTACCTTGGTGTCAAGAGACTGGACATTGGCAAGTAGTATACTCGGGAGCGGTGAACGATGAGCCCGTCTACGGAGCCTGACCAGAAGACCGCTCCGTCTGCCCCTTCTGCGGCGTCGTTGTTTTGGGTCGCCTACTTGGATCCGATCCATTGTCCTGGGTGGTGGTCCAAACAGAGGACCCGCTTCGGGAAAGTCGTATTCCTGGTCGTAATGTTGGTAAGTTGACGTTGCTCTTATATCCAATAGTTCCTCCCGGCTGTATGTAATAAGACTTAAGATTTCCTGGGGTAACAATGTAAGAAATAATACATTAAAAAAACAAAATACTGCATAGTTTCCTAAGAATGCGAAGCGAGGTGACCATCTCTGTCGGCGCCATTCTTTCATTTCTCAGGGCTGCTGTTTGGAATGTGAACACTGGGAAAAGCAGGTATACAGAGTCTGGTGTTCAACTGGGCTCATGTTCAGGATTAAAACTAAAGCCCAAACCCTTTCCAGCTGACTATACATTCAGAAATGTAGCCCTCTCACACTAAGTCTATATGAAGGCCATTAAAACACTAACTCCTGGGCTCCCGAGTAGCGCTGCGGTCTAAGGCACTGCATCTCAGTGCTAGAGGCGTCACTACAGACCCTGGTTTAATTCCAGGCTGTATCACAACCGGCCATGATTGGGAATCCGATAGGGCAGCGCACAATTGGCTCAGTGTTGTCTGGGTTAAGGTTTGGCTGGGGTTGGACGTCATTGTAAATAACAATTTCTTCTTAACTGACTTGCCTAGTTAAATAAAGGTAAAATACAAATAAACCAACCAACATAACGACTGTTTAATAGCAATGTATATGTTTATTATAACCACTTCCCTCTCACTCTCTTTCTCTTTTACATCTAGCCATCCATTTCTCTACCCCTCTATCCACGTCTCCTTTTTCCCATACCACTCTTAATAGCCAATCCATCTATTTCTCCCAACCTCTCGTCCCTCCACACTGCCACTTTGAGGAATCCAACTGTGTGAGTGATAGGGAGAGAGAAAAAGAGAGAGCGTGAGAGAAGGAAAGAGAGGGAAAGAGAGGGAGAGAGAGAAAGAGAAATAGAAAAAGGGGGAGAGGAGGGATTGGGGGTCTGTGTTTCGCTGAGACAGCAGAGTTGGTGGGATCTGACTGTGTGTGAGCAGATGTCTCTTTGTGTGTGTGTGTGTGTGTGTGTGTGTGTGTGTGTGTGTGTGTGTGTGTGTGTGTGTGTGTGTGTGTGTGTGTGTGTGTGTGTGTGTGTGTGTGTGTGTGTGTGTGTGTGTGTGTGTGTGTGTGTGTGGGTGGGTGGGTGTGTGTGTGGTGGGGGGACATTTTGTTAGTACACACAATGTCAAATGCTATTTTTAAGGGGTTTAGGGTTAAGGTTATAAATTGTGTTAGGGTTAGAATTAGGTTTATGGTTAGGGTTAGGAGCTAGGGTTAGGGTTAAGTATTCAGGTTAGGGTTAAGGTTAGGGTAAGGGTTAAGGTTAGGGGTTGAGGAAAATAGGATTTTGAATGGGACTGAGTTGTGTGTCCCCACAAGGTTAGTTATACAAGACTGTGTGTGTTGTATACATCTCCCAATTAATATTAGCGAATTTAAACCACTTTACTGCTAGCCCACACAGAGGCTCATTAGAGGTGTGTGTGTATGTGTGTGTGTGTGTGTGTGTGTGTGTGTGTGTGTGTGTGTGTGTGTGTGTGTGTGTGTGTGTGTGTGTGTGTGGGTGGGTGGGTGGGTGGGTGGGTGGGTGGGTGTGCGTGCGTGTGACAGCAGGAACTAAATGCTGATGAGGCTTTTCTTGTGTTCTCACACTGTCTCATGGATGAGAGGCTGCAGACTTTTTTCATCTGTCTTCATCAATTCTTTTAATAGAACAGGAGGAAGAGAGGAATTATTTTCTCAACACACTCATTAAGCTTTCTGTTGGATGTGGAACAAGATGTTTAGGAGTGCATGATTTTTAAACCCCGGCACACACACAACTAACTACCATTCAGATGTCATTCAGGCCGACACCACTACAGTACACAGAACCCTAAGCCTGTATTGTGTGCCACTGAGCTGAAACAGGGGATTGGGCTTTATCATTATTTGCATGAATGATGAATTTTGTGGGTTTATATACAGGATTATAAACTGGGTGGTTTGATCCCTGAATGCTGATTGGCTGAAAGCCATGGTATATCGGACCATATACCATAGGTATGACAAAACATTTATTTTTACTGTATAATTATAAATTATATATATATAATTTACTGTATATTATAATTATGTTGGTAACCATTTTATAATAGCTATAAGGCACCTCGGAGGTTTGTGGTATATATCCAATATACCATGGCTAAGGGCTGTGTCCAGACACTCCGCATTGCGTCGTCATAAGAAAAGCCCTTAGCCGTGATATATTGGCCATATACCACACCCCCTTGGGCCTTATTGATTAGTTATAATTGATGTGTTTGTGTCATGTTTGAAAGGTATTTCTCTGATTTAATACTGCCCTCTGGTGTTCATGACGCAATATCCCTAGACAACCTAAATAAAAGTTGAAAAATCTGTCGATGTGCCCTTGAGCAAGGCACTTAACCCTAATTGCTCCTGTAAGTCACTCTGGATAAGAGTGTCTGCTAAATGACTCAAATGTGATGTAAATAGTTTTGGTTCAAGTTGGATGTTTTGATGTTTGTGGGGCTGAAAGCTGCTTCAACGGTGAAAGCTACATGGGAACATGGCCAACCAAACACGCTCCCAGAGTTTCTGTCTCACGAGGCAGACCTTTCAGGGTCCATATGGCCCTTCATATGTAAGTCTGTAGTGAAAGACGCACTACTTCAAAACCTTTCAGAGAGCCTGTGACTGACTTATTTAAAGAGCTGAACATAGTCTAGAGAGCTTAACACCTCAGAGAGAGAGAGAGAGAGAGAGAGAGAGAGAGAGAGAGAGAGAGAGAGAGAGAGAGAGAGAGAGAGAGAGAGAGAGAGAGAGAGGAGAGAGAGAGAGATTTCCAGAACAACAAAGCCAGGGTTGGTGACCACTGGCCAAGGTAAAGAAACTCAGTCAGCAATCATCAGAAGAAAAAAAACTTTCAAAACTTTATCCATCTGTCCATTGTAATAGAGACATTAAAGTATTTCAAACACACATGCAAGTGTGTGTGTGTAGCCTATTGTGCCAGCAGAGAAGTCAACGGTGTGCAGTGGATTGGCGACTGGAGAGAAGCCGACAGAAAGAGGGAAGAAAAGAGAGAGGGAGGACAGGAGGAGAGAGGGAGGACAGGAACAGAGAGGGAGGACAGGAACAGAGAGGGGGAACAGGAGGAGAGAGGGAGGACAGGAGGAGAGAGGGAGGACAGGAACAGAGAGGGAGGACAGGAACAGAGAGGGAGGACAGGAACAGAGAGGGAGGACAGGAACAGAGAGGGAGGACAGGAAGAGAGAGGGAGGACAGGAACAGACAGGGAGGACATGAAGAGAGAGGGAGAACAGGAACAGACAGGGAGGACATGAAGAGAGAGGGAGGACAGGAACAGACAGGGAGGACAGGAACAGAGAGGGAGGACAGGAAGAGAGAGGGAGGACGGGAAGTGAGAGGGAGGATGGGAAGAGACATGGAGGACGGGAAGAGAGATGGAGGACAGGAGGAGTGAGGGAGGACAGGAACAGACAGGGAGGACAGAAAGAGAGAGGGAGGACGGGAACAGACACGGAGGACAGGAAGAGAGAGGGAGGGCAGGAACAGAGAGGGAGGACAGGAAGAGAGGGAGGACAGGAACAGAGAGGGAGGACAGGAAGAGAGAGGGAGGACAGGAAGAGAGAGGGAGGACAGGAACAGAGAGGGAGGACAGGAGGAGAGAGGGAGGACAGGAACAGAGAGGGGGGACAGGAACAGACAGGGAGGACAGGAACAGAGAGGGAGGACAGGAGGAGTGAGGGAGGACAGGAAGAGAGAGGGAGGACAGGAAGAGAGAGAGAGGACAGGAAGAGAGATGGAGGACAGGAGGAGAGAGGGAGGACAGGAACAGACAGGGAGGACATGAAGAGAGAGGGAGAACAGGAACAGACAGGGAGGACATGAAGAGAGAGGGAGGACAGGAACAGAGAGGGAGGACAGGAACAGAGAGGGAGGACAGGAAGAGAGAGGGAGGACGGGAAGAGAGATGGAGGACAGGAGGAGTGAGGGAGGACAGGAACAGACAGGGAGGACAGAAAGAGAGAGGGAGGACGGGAACAGACAGGGAGGACAGGAAGAGAGAGGGAGGACAGAAACAGAGAGGGAGGATGGGAACAGAGAAGGAGGACAGGAACAGACAGGGAGGACAGGAAGAGAGAGGGAGGATGGGAACAGACAGGGAGAACAGGAAGAGAGAGGGAGGACAGGATGAGAGATGGAGGACAGGAGGAGAGAGGGAGGACAGGAACAGACAGGGAGGACAGAAAGAGAGAGGGAGGACGGGAACAGACTGGGAGAACAGGAAGAGAGAGGGAGGAGAGGAACAGAGAGGGAGGACAGGAAGAGAGAGGGATGACAAGAAGAGAGAGGGGGAACAGGAAGAGAGAGGGAGGAGAGAAAGAGAGGGATGACAGGGACAGACAGGGAGGACAGGAACAGAGAGGGAGAACAAGAAGAGACAGGGAGGAGAGGAACATACAGGGAGGACAGGAAGAGAAAGGGAGAACAGGAAGAGAGAGGGAGGAGAGGAACAGAGAGGGAGGACAGGAAGAGAAAGGGAGAAAAGGAAGAGAGAGGGAGGAGAGAAAGAGAGGGAGGACAGGGACAGACAGGGAGGACAGGAACTGAGAGGGAAAACAGGAAGAGAGAGGGAGGACAGGAAGAAACAGGGAGGACGGGAAGAGAGAGGGAGAACAGGAAGAGACAGGGAGGACATGAAGAGAGAGGGAGGACAGGAACAGACAGGGAGGACAGGAACAGAGAGGGAGGACAGGAAGAGAGAGGGAGGACGGGAAGTGAGAGGGAGGATAGGAAGAGAGATGGAGGACGGGAAGAGAGATGGAGGACAGGAGGAGTGAGGGAGGACAGGAACAGACAGGGAGGACAGAAAGAGAGAGGGAGGACGGGAACAGACAGGGAGGACAGGAAGAGAGAGGGAGGGCAGGAACAGAGAGGGAGGACAGGAACAGAGAGGGAGGACAGGAACAGAGAGGGAGGACAGGAAGAGAGAGGGAGAACAGGAACAGACAGGGAGGACATGAAGAGAGAGGGAGGACAGGAACAGAGAGGGAGGACAGGAAGAGAGAGGGAGGACGGGAAGAGAGATGGAGGACAGGAGGAGTGAGGGAGGACAGGAACAGACAGGGAGGACAGAAAGAGAGAGGGAGGACGGGAACAGACAGGGAGGACAGGAAGAGAGAGGGAGGACAGAAACAGAGAGGGAGGATGGGAACAGAGAAGGAGGACAGGAACAGACAGGGAGGACAGGAAGAGAGAGGGGGGACGGGAACAGACAGGGAGAACAGGAAGAGAGAGGGAGGACAGGATGAGAGATGGAGGACAGGAGGAGAGAGGGAGGACAGGAACAGACATGGAGGACAGAAAGAGAGAGGGAGGACGGGAACAGACTGGACGAACAGGAAGAGAGAGGGAGGAGAGGAACAGAGAGGGAGGACAGGAAGAGAGAGGGCTGACAAGAAGAGAGAGGGGGAACAGGAAGAGAGAGGGAGGAGAGAAAGAGAGGGATGACAGGGACAGACAGGGAGGACAGGAACAGAGAGGGAGAACAAGAAGAGACAGGGAGGAGAGGAACATACAGGGAGGACAGGAAGAGAAAGGGAGAACAGGAAGAGAGAGGGAGGAGAGGAACAGAGAGGGAGGACAGGAAGAGAAAGGGAGAACAGGAAGAGAGAGGGAGGAGAGAAAGAGAGGGAGGACAGGGACAGACAGGGAGGACAGGAACTGAGAGGGAGAACAGGAAGAGAGAGGGAGGACAGGAAGAAACAGGGAGGACAGGAAGAGAGAGGGAGAACAGGAAGAGACAGGGAGGAGAGGAACAGAGAGGGATGACAGGAACAGACAGGGAGGACAGGAACAGAGAGGGAGGACAGGAAGAGACAGGGAGGAGAGGAACAGAGAGGGAGGACAGGAACAGACAGGGAGGACAGGAATAGAGAGGGAGGACAGGAATAGACAGGGAGGACAGGGACAGATAGGGAGGACAGGAACTGAGAGGGGAGGACAGGAATAGACAGGGAGGACAGGGACAGATAGGGAGGACAGGAATAGAGAGGGAGGACAGGAATAGACAGGGAGGACAGGGACAGACAAGGAGGACAGGAAGAGAGGGGAGGACAGGAAGAAACAGGGAGGACAGGAAGAGAGAGGGAGAACAGGAAGAGACAGGGAGGACAAGAAGAGAGAGGGAGGACAGGAAGAGAGAGGGGGGAAAGGAAGAGAGAGGGAGAACAGGAACAGAGAGGGAGGACAGGAACAGACAGGGAGGACGGGAACAGACAAGGAGGACAGGAAGAGAGGGGAGGACAGGAAGAAACAGGGAGGACAGGAAGAGAGAGGGAGAACAGGAAGAGACAGGGAGGACAAGAAGAGAGAGGGAGGACAGGAAGAGAGAGGGAGGACAGGAAGAGAGAGGGAGAACAGGAACAGAGAGGGAGGACAGGAACAGACAGGGAGGACAGGAACAGAGGGAGGACAGAAACAGAGAGGGAGGATGGGAACAGAGAAGGAGGACAGGAACAGACAGGGAGGACAGGAAGAGAGAGGGAGGACGGGAACAGACAGGGAGAACAGGAAGAGAGAGGGAGGACAGGATGAGAGATGGAGGACAGGAGGAGAGAGGGAGGACAGGAACAGACATGGAGGACAGAAAGAGAGAGGGAGGACGGGAACAGACTGGACGAACAGGAAGAGAGAGGGAGGAGAGGAACAGAGAGGGAGGACAGGAAGAGAGAGGGATGACAAGAAGAGAGAGGGGGAACAGGAAGAGAGAGGGAGGAGAGAAAGAGAGGGATGACAGGGACAGACAGGGAGGACAGGAACAGAGAGGGAGAACAAGAAGAGACAGGGAGGAGAGGAACATACAGGGAGGACAGGAAGAGAAAGGGAGAACAGGAAGAGAGAGGGAGGACAGGAACAGAGAGGGAGGACAGGAAGAGAAAGGGAGAACAGGAAGAGAGAGGGAGGAGAGAAAGAGAGGGAGGACAGGGACAGACAGGGAGGACAGGAACTGAGAGGGAGAACAGGAAGAGAGAGGGAGGACAGGAAGAAACAGGGAGGACAGGAAGAGAGAGGGAGAACAGGAAGAGACAGGGAGGAGAGGAACAGAGAGGGATGACAGGAACAGACAGGGAGGACAGGAACAGAGAGGGAGGACAGGAAGAGACAGGGAGGAGAGGAACAGAGAGGGAGGACAGGAACAGACAGGGAGGACAGGAATAGAGAGGGAGGACAGGAATAGACAGGGAGGACAGGGACAGATAGGGAGGACAGGAACTGAGAGGGGAGGACAGGAATAGACAGGGAGGACAGGGACAGATAGGGAGGACAGGAATAGAGAGGGAGGACAGGAATAGACAGGGAGGACAGGGACAGACAAGGAGGACAGGAAGAGAGGGGAGGACAGGAAGAAACAGGGAGGACAGGAAGAGAGAGGGAGAACAGGAAGAGACAGGGAGGACAAGAAGAGAGAGGGAGGACAGGAAGAGAGAGGGGGGAAAGGAAGAGAGAGGGAGAACAGGAACAGAGAGGGAGGACAGGAACAGACAGGGAGGACGGGAACAGACAAGGAGGACAGGAAGAGAGGGGAGGACAGGAAGAAACAGGGAGGACAGGAAGAGAGAGGGAGAACAGGAAGAGACAGGGAGGACAAGAAGAGAGAGGGAGGACAGGAAGAGAGAGGGAGGACAGGAAGAGAGAGGGAGAACAGGAACAGAGAGGGAGGACAGGAACAGACAGGGAGGACAGGAACAGAGGGAGGACAGAAACAGAGAGGGAGGATGGGAACAGAGAAGGAGGACAGGAACAGACAGGGAGGACAGGAAGAGAGAGGGAGGACGGGAACAGACAGGGAGAACAGGAAGAGAGAGGGAGGACAGGATGAGAGATGGAGGACAGGAGGAGAGAGGGAGGACAGGAACAGACATGGAGGACAGAAAGAGAGAGGGAGGACGGGAACAGACTGGACGAACAGGAAGAGAGAGGGAGGAGAGGAACAGAGAGGGAGGACAGGAAGAGAGAGGGATGACAAGAAGAGAGAGGGGGAACAGGAAGAGAGAGGGAGGAGAGAAAGAGAGGGATGACAGGGACAGACAGGGAGGACAGGAACAGAGAGGGAGAACAAGAAGAGACAGGGAGGAGAGGAACATACAGGGAGGACAGGAAGAGAAAGGGAGAACAGGAAGAGAGAGGGAGGACAGGAACAGAGAGGGAGGACAGGAAGAGAAAGGGAGAACAGGAAGAGAGAGGGAGGAGAGAAAGAGAGGGAGGACAGGGACAGACAGGGAGGACAGGAACTGAGAGGGAGAACAGGAAGAGAGAGGGAGGACAGGAAGAAACAGGGAGGACAGGAAGAGAGAGGGAGAACAGGAAGAGACAGGGAGGAGAGGAACAGAGAGGGATGACAGGAACAGACAGGGAGGACAGGAACAGAGAGGGAGGACAGGAAGAGACAGGGAGGAGAGGAACAGAGAGGGAGGACAGGAACAGACAGGGAGGACAGGAATAGAGAGGGAGGACAGGAATAGACAGGGAGGACAGGGACAGATAGGGAGGACAGGAACTGAGAGGGGAGGACAGGAATAGACAGGGAGGACAGGGACAGATAGGGAGGACAGGAATAGAGAGGGAGGACAGGAATAGACAGGGAGGACAGGGACAGACAAGGAGGACAGGAAGAGAGGGGAGGACAGGAAGAAACAGGGAGGACAGGAAGAGAGAGGGAGAACAGGAAGAGACAGGGAGGACAAGAAGAGAGAGGGAGGACAGGAAGAGAGAGGGGGGAAAGGAAGAGAGAGGGAGAACAGGAACAGAGAGGGAGGACAGGAACAGACAGGGAGGACGGGAACAGACAAGGAGGACAGGAAGAGAGGGGAGGACAGGAAGAAACAGGGAGGACAGGAAGAGAGAGGGAGAACAGGAAGAGACAGGGAGGACAAGAAGAGAGAGGGAGGACAGGAAGAGAGAGGGAGGACAGGAAGAGAGAGGGAGAACAGGAACAGAGAGGGAGGACAGGAACAGACAGGGAGGACAGGAACAGAGGGAGGACAGAAACAGAGAGGGAGGATGGGAACAGAGAAGGAGGACAGGAACAGACAGGGAGGACAGGAAGAGAGAGGGAGGACGGGAACAGACAGGGAGAACAGGAAGAGAGAGGGAGGACAGGATGAGAGATGGAGGACAGGAGGAGAGAGGGAGGACAGGAACAGACATGGAGGACAGAAAGAGAGAGGGAGGACGGGAACAGACTGGACGAACAGGAAGAGAGAGGGAGGAGAGGAACAGAGAGGGAGGACAGGAAGAGAGAGGGATGACAAGAAGAGAGAGGGGGAACAGGAAGAGAGAGGGAGGAGAGAAAGAGAGGGATGACAGGGACAGACAGGGAGGACAGGAACAGAGAGGGAGAACAAGAAGAGACAGGGAGGAGAGGAACATACAGGGAGGACAGGAAGAGAAAGGGAGAACAGGAAGAGAGAGGGAGGAGAGGAACAGAGAGGGAGGACAGGAAGAGAAAGGGAGAACAGGAAGAGAGAGGGAGGAGAGAAAGAGAGGGAGGACAGGGACAGACAGGGAGGACAGGAACTGAGAGGGAGAACAGGAGGAGAGAGGGAGGACAGGAACAGAGAGGGGGGACAGGAACAGACAGGGAGGACAGGAACAGAGAGGGAGGACAGGATGAGTGAGGGAGGACAGGAAGAGAGAGGGAGGACAGGAAGAGAGAGAGAGGACAGGAAGAGAGATGGAGGACAGGAGGAGAGAGGGAGGACAGGAACAGACAGGGAGGACATGAAGAGAGAGGGAGAACAGGAACAGACAGGGAGGACATGAAGAGAGAGGGAGGACAGGAACAGAGAGGGAGGACAGGAACAGAGAGGGAGGACAGGAAGAGAGAGGGAGGACGGGAAGAGAGATGGAGGACAGGAGGAGTGAGGGAGGACAGGAACAGACAGGGAGGACAGAAAGAGAGAGGGAGGACGGGAACAGACAGGGAGGACAGGAAGAGAGAGGGAGGACAGAAACAGAGAGGGAGGATGGGAACAGAGAAGGAGGACAGGAACAGACAGGGAGGACAGGAAGAGAGAGGGAGGATGGGAACAGACAGGGAGAACAGGAAGAGAGAGGGAGGACAGGATGAGAGATGGAGGACAGGAGGAGAGAGGGAGGACAGGAACAGACAGGGAGGACAGAAAGAGAGAGGGAGGACGGGAACAGACAGGGAGGACAGGAAGAGAGAGGGAGGGCAGGAACAGAGAGGGAGGACAGGAACAGAGAGGGAGGACAGGAACAGAGAGGGAGGACAGGAAGAGAGAGGGAGAACAGGAACAGACAGGGAGGACATGAAGAGAGAGGGAGGACAGGAACAGAGAGGGAGGACAGGAAGAGAGAGGGAGGACGGGAAGAGAGATGGAGGACAGGAGGAGTGAGGGAGGACAGGAACAGACAGGGAGGACAGAAAGAGAGAGGGAGGACGGGAACAGACAGGGAGGACAGGAAGAGAGAGGGAGGACAGAAACAGAGAGGGAGGATGGGAACAGAGAAGGAGGACAGGAACAGACAGGGAGGACAGGAAGAGAGAGGGAGGACGGGAACAGACAGGGAGAACAGGAAGAGAGAGGGAGGACAGGATGAGAGATGGAGGACAGGAGGAGAGAGGGAGGACAGGAACAGACATGGAGGACAGAAAGAGAGAGGGAGGACGGGAACAGACTGGACGAACAGGAAGAGAGAGGGAGGAGAGGAACAGAGAGGGAGGACAGGAAGAGAGAGGGATGACAAGAAGAGAGAGGGGGAACAGGAAGAGAGAGGGAGGACAGGAAGAAACAGGGAGGACGGGAAGAGAGAGGGAGAACAGGAAGAGACAGGGAGGACATGAAGAGAGAGGGAGGACAGGAACAGACAGGGAGGACAGGAACAGAGAGGGAGGACAGGAAGAGAGAGGGAGGACGGGAAGTGAGAGGGAGGATAGGAAGAGAGATGGAGGACGGGAAGAGAGATGGAGGACAGGAGGAGTGAGGGAGGACAGGAACAGACAGGGAGGACAGAAAGAGAGAGGGAGGACGGGAACAGACAGGGAGGACAGGAAGAGAGAGGGAGGGCAGGAACAGAGAGGGAGGACAGGAACAGAGAGGGAGGACAGGAACAGAGAGGGAGGACAGGAAGAGAGAGGGAGAACAGGAACAGACAGGGAGGACATGAAGAGAGAGGGAGGACAGGAACAGAGAGGGAGGACAGGAAGAGAGAGGGAGGACGGGAAGAGAGATGGAGGACAGGAGGAGTGAGGGAGGACAGGAACAGACAGGGAGGACAGAAAGAGAGAGGGAGGACGGGAACAGACAGGGAGGACAGGAAGAGAGAGGGAGGACAGAAACAGAGAGGGAGGATGGGAACAGAGAAGGAGGACAGGAACAGACAGGGAGGACAGGAAGAGAGAGGGAGGACGGGAACAGACAGGGAGAACAGGAAGAGAGAGGGAGGACAGGATGAGAGATGGAGGACAGGAGGAGAGAGGGAGGACAGGAACAGACATGGAGGACAGAAAGAGAGAGGGAGGACGGGAACAGACTGGACGAACAGGAAGAGAGAGGGAGGAGAGGAACAGAGAGGGAGGACAGGAAGAGAGAGGGATGACAAGAAGAGAGAGGGGGAACAGGAAGAGAGAGGGAGGAGAGAAAGAGAGGGATGACAGGGACAGACAGGGAGGACAGGAACAGAGAGGGAGAACAAGAAGAGACAGGGAGGAGAGGAACATACAGGGAGGACAGGAAGAGAAAGGGAGAACAGGAAGAGAGAGGGAGGAGAGGAACAGAGAGGGAGGACAGGAAGAGAAAGGGAGAAAAGGAAGAGAGAGGGAGGAGAGAAAGAGAGGGAGGACAGGGACAGACAGGGAGGACAGGAACTGAGAGGGAGAACAGGAAGAGAGAGGGAGGACAGGAAGAAACAGGGAGGACAGGAAGAGAGAGGGAGAACAGGAAGAGACAGGGAGGAGAGGAACAGAGAGGGATGACAGGAACAGACAGGGAGGACAGGAACAGAGAGGGAGGACAGGAAGAGACAGGGAGGAGAGGAACAGAGAGGGAGGACAGGAACAGACAGGGAGGACAGGAATAGAGAGGGAGGACAGGAATAGACAGGGAGGACAGGGACAGATAGGGAGGACAGGAACTGAGAGGGGAGGACAGGAATAGACAGGGAGGACAGGGACAGATAGGGAGGACAGGAATAGAGAGGGAGGACAGGAATAGACAGGGAGGACAGGGACAGACAAGGAGGACAGGAAGAGAGGGGAGGACAGGAAGAAACAGGGAGGACAGGAAGAGAGAGGGAGAACAGGAAGAGACAGGGAGGACAAGAAGAGAGAGGGAGGACAGGAAGAGAGAGGGGGGAAAGGAAGAGAGAGGGAGAACAGGAACAGAGAGGGAGGACAGGAACAGACAGGGAGGACGGGAACAGACAAGGAGGACAGGAAGAGAGGGGAGGACAGGAAGAAACAGGGAGGACAGGAAGAGAGAGGGAGAACAGGAAGAGACAGGGAGGACAAGAAGAGAGAGGGAGGACAGGAAGAGAGAGGGAGGACAGGAAGAGATAGGGAGAACAGGAACAGAGAGGGAGGACAGGAACAGACAGGGAGGACAGGAACAGAGGGAGGACAGAAACAGAGAGGGAGGATGGGAACAGAGAAGGAGGACAGGAACAGACAGGGAGGACAGGAAGAGAGAGGGAGGACGGGAACAGACAGGGAGAACAGGAAGAGAGAGGGAGGACAGGATGAGAGATGGAGGACAGGAGGAGAGAGGGAGGACAGGAACAGACATGGAGGACAGAAAGAGAGAGGGAGGACGGGAACAAACTGGACGAACAGGAAGAGAGAGGGAGGAGAGGAACAGAGAGGGAGGACAGGAAGAGAGAGGGATGACAAGAAGAGAGAGGGGGAACAGGAAGAGAGAGGGAGGAGAGAAAGAGAGGGATGACAGGGACAGACAGGGAGGACAGGAACAGAGAGGGAGAACAAGAAGAGACAGGGAGGAGAGGAACATACAGGGAGGACAGGAAGAGAAAGGGAGAACAGGAAGAGAGAGGGAGGAGAGGAACAGAGAGGGAGGACAGGAAGAGAAAGGGAGAACAGGAAGAGAGAGGGAGGAGAGAAAGAGAGGGAGGACAGGGACAGACAGGGAGGACAGGAACTGAGAGGGAGAACAGGAAGAGAGAGGGAGGACAGGAAGAAACAGGGAGGACAGGAAGAGAGAGGGAGAACAGGAAGAGACAGGGAGGAGAGGAACAGAGAGGGATGACAGGAACAGACAGGGAGGACAGGAACAGAGAGGGAGGACAGGAAGAGACAGGGAGGAGAGGAACAGAGAGGGAGGACAGGAACAGACAGGGAGGACAGGAATAGAGAGGGAGGACAGGAATAGACAGGGAGGACAGGGACAGATAGGGAGGACAGGAACTGAGAGGGGAGGACAGGAATAGACAGGGAGGACAGGGACAGATAGGGAGGACAGGAATAGAGAGGGAGGACAGGAATAGACAGGGAGGACAGGGACAGACAAGGAGGACAGGAAGAGAGGGGAGGACAGGAAGAAACAGGGAGGACAGGAAGAGAGAGGGAGAACAGGAAGAGACAGGGAGGACAAGAAGAGAGAGGGAGGACAGGAAGAGAGAGGGGGGAAAGGAAGAGAGAGGGAGAACAGGAACAGAGAGGGAGGACAGGAACAGACAGGGAGGACGGGAACAGACAAGGAGGACAGGAAGAGAGGGGAGGACAGGAAGAAACAGGGAGGACAGGAAGAGAGAGGGAGAACAGGAAGAGACAGGGAGGACAAGAAGAGAGAGGGAGGACAGGAAGAGAGAGGGAGGACAGGAAGAGAGAGGGAGAACAGGAACAGAGAGGGAGGACAGGAACAGACAGGGAGGACAGGAAGAGAGAGGGAGGAGAGAAAGAGAGGGAGGACAGGGACAGACAGGGAGGACAGGAACTGAGAGGGAGAACAGGAAGAGAGAGGGAGGACAGGAAGAAACAGGGAGGACAGGAAGAGAGAGGGAGAACAGGAAGAGACAGGGAGGAGAGGAACAGAGAGGGATGACAGGAACAGACAGGGAGGACAGGAACAGAGAGGGAGGACAGGAAGAGACAGGGAGGAGAGGAACAGAGAGGGAGGACAGGAACAGACAGGGAGGACAGGAATAGAGAGGGAGGACAGGAATAGACAGGGAGGACAGGGACAGATAGGGAGGACAGGAACTGAGAGGGGAGGACAGGAATAGACAGGGAGGACAGGGACAGATAGGGAGGACAGGAATAGAGAGGGAGGACAGGAATAGACAGGGAGGACAGGGACAGACAAGGAGGACAGGAAGAGAGGGGAGGACAGGAAGAAACAGGGAGGACAGGAAGAGAGAGGGAGAACAGGAAGAGACAGGGAGGACAAGAAGAGAGAGGGAGGACAGGAAGAGAGAGGGGGAAAGGAAGAGAGAGGGAGAACAGGAACAGAGAGGGAGGACAGGAACAGACAGGGAGGACGGGAACAGACAAGGAGGACAGGAAGAGAGGGGAGGACAGGAAGAAACAGGGAGGACAGGAAGAGAGAGGGAGAACAGGAAGAGACAGGGAGGACAAGAAGAGAGAGGGAGGACAGGAAGAGAGAGGGAGGACAGGAAGAGAGAGGGAGAACAGGAACAGAGAGGGAGGACAGGAACAGACAGGGAGGACAGGAACAGAGGGAGGACAGAAACAGAGAGGGAGGATGGGAACAGAGAAGGAGGACAGGAACAGACAGGGAGGACAGGAAGAGAGAGGGAGGACGGGAACAGACAGGGAGAACAGGAAGAGAGAGGGAGGACAGGATGAGAGATGGAGGACAGGAGGAGAGAGGGAGGACAGGAACAGACAGGGAGGACAGAAAGAGAGAGGGAGGATAGGAACAGACTGGGAGAACGGGAAGAGAGAGGGAGGAGAGGAACAGAGAGGGAGGACAGGAAGAGAGAGGGATGACAAGAAGAGAGAGGGAGAACAGGAAGAGAGAGGGAGGAGAGAAAGAGAGGGAGGACAGGGACAGACAGGGAGGACAGGAACTGAGAGGGAGAACAGGAAGAGAGAGGGAGGATAGGAATAGAGAGGGAGGACAGGAACAGACAGGGAGGACAGGAATAGAGAGGGAGGACAGGAATAGACAGGGAGGACAGGGACAGATAGGGAGGACAGGAACTGAGAGGGGAGGACAGGAATAGACAGGGAGGACAGGGACAGATAGGGAGGACATGAATAGAGAGGGAGAACGGGAATACACAGGGAGGACAGGGACAGACAAGGAGGACAGGAAGAGAGGGGAGGACAGGAAGAACAGGGAGGAGAGAAGAGATAGGGAGAACAGGATGAGAGAGGGAGGACAGGAAGAGAGAGGGAGAACATGAACAGAGAGGGAGGACAGGAACAGAGAGGGAGGACAGAAACAGAGAGGGAGGATGGGAACAGAGAAGGAGGACAGGAACAGACAGGGAGGACAGGAAGAGAGAGGGAGGACAGGATGAGAGATGGAGGACAGGAGGAGAGAGGGAGGACAGGAACAGACAGGGAGGACAGAAAGAGAGAGGGAGGATGGGAACAGACTGGAAGAACAGGAAGAGAGAGGGAGGAGAGGAACAGAGAGGGAGGACAGGAAGAGAGAGGGATGACAAGAAGAGAGAGGGAGAACAGGAAGAGAGAGGGAGGAGAGAAAGAGAGGGAGTACAGGGACAGACAGGGAGGACAGGAACTGAGAGGGAGAACAGGAAGAGAGAGGGGGGACAGGAAGAGACAGGGAGGAGAGGAACAGAGAGGGAGGACAGGAACAGACAGGGAGGACAGGAACAGAGAGGGAGGATAGGAAGAGACAGGGAGGAGAGGAACAGAGAGGGAGGACAGGAACAGACAGGGAGGACAGGAATAGAGAGGGAGGACAGGAATAGACAGGGAGGACAGGAACAGAGAGGGGAGGACAGGAATAGAAAGGGAGGACAGGGACAGATAGGGAGGACAGGAAGAGAGGGGAGGACAGGAAGAAACAGGGAGGACAGGAAGAGAGAGGGAGAACAGGAAGAGACAGGGAGGACAAGAAGAGAGAGGGAGGACAGGAAGAGAGAGGGAGGACAGGAAGAGAGAGGGAGAACAGGAACAGAGAGGGAGGGAGGACAGGAACAGACAGGGAGGACAGGAACAGAGAGGGAGGAGATGAACAGAGAGGGAGGACACGAAGAGAGAGGGAGGACAAGAAGAGAGAGGGAGAACAGGAAGAGAGAGGGAGGACAGGAAGAGAGAGGGAGGACAGGAACAGACAGGGAGGACAGGAACAGACAGGAAGGACAGTAAGAGAGAGGGAGAAAAGGAAGAGAGAGGGAGAACAGGAAGAGACAGGGAGGACAGGAAGAGACAGGGAGGACAGGAACAGAGAGGGAGAACAGGAAGAGAGAGGGAGGACAGGAACAGAGAGGGAGGAGAGGAACAGAGAGGGAGGACACGAAGAGAGAGGGAGAACAAGAAGAGAGAGGGAGAAAAGAAAGAGAGAGGGAGGAAAGGAAGAGACAGGGAGGACAGGAACAGACAGGGAGGACAGGAAGAGAGAGGGAGAAAAGGAAGAGAGAGGGAGGACAGGAAGAGAGAGGGAGGACAGGAAGAGACCGGGAGGACAGGAACAGACAGGGAGGACAGGAAGAGAGAGGGAGAAAAGGAAGAGAGAGGGAGGACAGGAAGAGACAGGGAGGACAGGAAGAGACAGGGATGACAGGAAGAGACAGGGAGGACAGGAAGACAAAGGGAGAACAGGAAGAGAGAGGGAGGAGAGGAACAGAGAGGGAGGACAGGAAGAGAGAGGGAGGACAAGAAGAGAGAGGGAGAACAGGAAGAGAGAGGGAGAACAGGAAGAGAGAGGGAGGAGAGGAACAGAGAGGGAGGACAGGAACAGAGAGGGAGGACAGGAAGAGAGAGGGAGGACAGGAAGAGAGAGGGAGGACAAGAAGAGAGAGGGAGGACAAGAAGAGAGAGGGAGAACAAGAAGAGAGAGGGAGGGAGGGGAACAGAGAGGGAGGACAGGGACAGACAGGGAGGACAGGAACAGAGAGGGAGGACAGGAAGAGAGAGGGAGGACAGGACGAAACAGGGAGGACAGGAAGAGAGAGGGAGGACAGGAAGAGACAGGGAGGACAGGAACAGACAGGGAGGACAGGAACAGACAGGAAGGACAGTAAGAGAGAGGGAGAAAAGGAAGAGAGAGGGAGAACAGGAAGAGACAGGGAGGACAGGAAGAGACAGGGAGGACAGGAACAGAGAGGGAGAACAGGAAGAGAGAGGGAGGACAGGAACAGAGAGGGAGGAGAGGAACAGAGAGGGAGGACACGAAGAGAGAGGGAGAACAAGAAGAGAGAGGGAGAAAAGAAAGAGAGAGGGAGGACAGGAAGAGACAGGGAGGACAGGAACAGACAGGGAGGACAGGAAGAGAGAGGGAGAAAAGGAAGAGAGAGGGAGGACAGGAAGAGAGAGGGAGGACAGGAAGAGACCGGGAGGATAGGAACAGACAGGGAGGACAGGAAGAGACAGGGAGGACAGGAAGAGACAGGGAGGATAGGATCAGACAGGGAGGACAGGAACAGACAGGGAGGACAGGAACAGACAGGGAGGACAGGAAGAGAGAGGGAGGACAGGAACAGAGAGGGAGGACAGGAACAGACAGGGAGGACAGGAACAGACAGGGAGGACAGGAAGAGAGAGGGAGGAGAGGAACAGAGAGGGAGGACAGGAAGAGACAGGGAGGACAGGAAGAGACAGGGAGGACAGGAAGAGAAAGGGAGAACAGGAAGAGAGAGGGAGGAGAGGAACAGAGAGGGAGGAGAGGAAGAGAGAGGGAGGAGAGGAACAGAGAGGGAGGACAGGAAGAGACCGGGAGGACAGGAAGAGACTGGGAGGACAGGAAGAGACAGGGAGGACAGGAAGAGACAGGGAGAACAGGAAGAGAGAGGGAGGAGAGGAACAGAGAGGGAGGACAGGAACAGAGAGGGAGGACAAGAAGAGAGAGGGAGAACAAGAAGAGAGAGGGAGGACAGGAACAGACAGGGAGGAGAGGAACAGAGAGGGAGGACACGAAGAGAGAGGGAGAACAAGAAGAGAGAGGGAGAACAAGAAGAGAGAGGGAGAACAAGAAGAGAGAGGGAGAAAAGAAAGAGAGAGGGAGGACAGGAAGAGACAGGGAGGAAGGAACAGACAGGGAGGACAGGAAGAGAGAGGGAGAAAAGGAAGAGAGAGGTAGGACAGAGAAGAGACAGGGAGGATAGGAACAGACAGGGAGGACAGGAACAGACAGGGAGGACAGGAACAGACAGGGAGGACAGGAAGAGAGAGGGAGAAAAGGAAGAGAGAGGGAGGACAGGAAGAGACAGGGAGGACAGGAAGAGACAGGGATGACAGGAAGAGACAGGGAGGACAGGAAGACAAAGGGAGAACAGGAAGAGAGAGGGAGGAGAGGAACAGAGAGGGAGGACAGGAACAGACAGGGAGGACAGGAACAGAGAGGGAGGATAGGAAGAGACAGGGAGGAGAGGAACAGAGAGGGAGGACAGGAACAGACAGGGAGGACAGGAATAGAGAGGGAGGACAGGAATAGACAGGGAGGACAGGAACAGAGAGGGGAGGACAGGAATAGAAAGGGAGGACAGGGACAGATAGGGAGGACAGGAAGAGACAGGGAGGACAGGAAGAGACAGGGAGGACAGGAACAGAGAGGGAGAACAGGAAGAGAGAGGGAGGACAGGAACAGAGAGGGAGGAGAGGAACAGAGAGGGAGGACACGAAGAGAGAGGGAGAACAAGAAGAGAGAGGGAGAAAAGAAAGAGAGAGGGAGGACAGGAAGAGACAGGGAGGACAGGAACAGACAGGGAGGACAGGAAGAGAGAGGGAGAAAAGGAAGAGAGAGGGAGGACAGGAAGAGAGAGGGAGGACAGGAAGAGACCGGGAGGATAGGAACAGACAGGGAGGACAGGAAGAGACAGGGAGGACAGGAAGAGACAGGGAGGATAGGATCAGACAGGGAGGACAGGAACAGACAGGGAGGACAGGAACAGACAGGGAGGACAGGAAGAGAGAGGGAGGACAGGAACAGAGAGGGAGGACAGGAACAGACAGGGAGGACAGGAACAGACAGGGAGGACAGGAAGAGAGAGGGAGGAGAGGAACAGAGAGGGAGGACAGGAAGAGACAGGGAGGACAGGAAGAGACAGGGAGGACAGGAAGAGAAAGGGAGAACAGGAAGAGAGAGGGAGGAGAGGAACAGAGAGGGAGGAGAGGAAGAGAGAGGGAGGAGAGGAACAGAGAGGGAGGACAGGAAGAGACCGGGAGGACAGGAAGAGACTGGGAGGACAGGAAGAGACAGGGAGGACAGGAAGAGACAGGGAGAACAGGAAGAGAGAGGGAGGAGAGGAACAGAGAGGGAGGACAGGAACAGAGAGGGAGGACAAGAAGAGAGAGGGAGAACAAGAAGAGAGAGGGAGGACAGGAACAGACAGGGAGGAGAGGAACAGAGAGGGAGGACACGAAGAGAGAGGGAGAACAAGAAGAGAGAGGGAGAACAAGAAGAGAGAGGGAGAACAAGAAGAGAGAGGGAGAAAAGAAAGAGAGAGGGAGGACAGGAAGAGACAGGGAGGAAGGAACAGACAGGGAGGACAGGAAGAGAGAGGGAGAAAAGGAAGAGAGAGGTAGGACAGGAAGAGACAGGGAGGATAGGAACAGACAGGGAGGACAGGAACAGACAGGGAGGACAGGAACAGACAGGGAGGACAGGAAGAGAGAGGGAGAAAAGGAAGAGAGAGGGAGGACAGGAAGAGACAGGGAGGACAGGAAGAGACAGGGATGACAGGAAGAGACAGGGAGGACAGGAAGACAAAGGGAGAACAGGAAGAGAGAGGGAGGAGAGGAACAGAGAGGGAGGACAGGAACAGACAGGGAGGACAGGAACAGAGAGGGAGGATAGGAAGAGACAGGGAGGAGAGGAACAGAGAGGGAGAACAGGAACAGACAGGGAGGACAGGAATAGAGAGGGAGGACAGGAATAGACAGGGAGGACAGGAACAGAGAGGGGAGGACAGGAATAGAAAGGGAGGACAGGGACAGATAGGGAGGACAGGAAGAGAGGGGAGGACAGGAAGAAACAGGGAGGACAGGAAGAGAGAGGGAGAACAGGAAGAGACAGGGAGGACAAGAAGAGAGAGGGAGGACAGGAAGAGAGAGGGAGGACAGGAAGAGAGAGGGAGAACAGGAACAGAGAGGGAGGGAGGACAGGAACAGACAGGGAGGACAGGAACAGAGAGGGAGGAGATGAACAGAGATGGAGGACACGAAGAGAGAGGGAGGACAAGAAGAGAGAGGGAGAACAGGAAGAGAGAGGGAGGACAGGAAGAGAGAGGGAGGACAGGAACAGACAGGGAGGACAGGAACAGAGAGGGAGAACAGGAAGAGAGGGGGAGGACAGGAACAGAGAGGGAGGAGAGGAACAGAGAGGGAGGACACGAAGAGAGAGGGAGAACAAGAAGAGAGAGGGAGAACAAGAAGAGAGAGGGAGAACAAGAAGAGAGAGGGAGAAAAGAAAGAGAGAGGGAGGACAGGAAGAGACAGGGAGGACAGGAACAGACAGGGAGGACAGGAAGAGAGAGCGAGAAAAGGAAGAGAGAGGGAGGACAGGAAGAGACAGGGAGGATAGGAACAGACAGGGAGGACAGGAACAGACAGGGAGGACAGGAAGAGAGAGGGAGAAAAGGAAGAGAGAGGGAGGACAGGAAGAGACAGGGAGGACAGGAAGAGACAGGGATGACAGGAAGAGACAGGGAGGACAGGAAGACAAAGGGAGAACAGGAAGAGAGAGGGAGGAGAGGAACAGAGAGGGAGGACAGGAAGAGAGAGGGAGGACAAGAAGAGAGAGGGAGAACAGGAAGAGAGAGGGAGAACAGGAAGAGAGAGGGAGGAGAGGAACAGAGAGGGAGGACAGGAAGAGAGAGGGAGGACAGGAAGAGAGAGGGAGGACAAGAAGAGAGAGGGAGAACAAGAAGAGAGAGGGAGGGAGGGGAACAGAGAGGGAGGACAGGGACAGACAGGGAGGACAGGAACAGAGAGGGAGGACAGGAAGAGAGAGGGAGGACAGGACGAAACAGGGAGGACAGGAAGAGAGAGGGAGGACAGGAAGAGACAGGGAGGACAGGAACAGACAGGGAGGACAGGAACAGACAGGAAGGACAGTAAGAGAGAGGGAGAAAAGGAAGAGAGAGGGAGAACAGGAAGAGACAGGGAGGACAGGAAGAGACAGGGAGGACAGGAACAGAGAGGGAGAACAGGAAGAGAGAGGGAGGACAGGAACAGAGAGGGAGGAGAGGAACAGAGAGGGAGGACACAAAGAGAGAGGGAAAACAAGAAGAGAGAGGGAGAAAAGAAAGAGAGAGGGAGGACAGGAAGAGACAGGGAGGACAGGAACAGACAGGGAGGACAGGAAGAGAGAGGGAGAAAAGGAAGAGAGAGGGAGGACAGGAAGAGAGAGGGAGGACAGGAAGAGACCGGGAGGATAGGAACAGACAGGGAGGACAGGAAGAGACAGGGAGGACAGGAAGAGACAGGGAGGATAGGAACAGACAGGGAGGACAGGAACAGACAGGGAGGACAGGAACAGACAGGGAGGACAGGAAGAGAGAGGGAGGACAGGAACAGAGAGGGAGGACAGGAACAGACAGGGAGGACAGGAACAGACAGGGAGGACAGGAAGAGAGAGGGAGGAGAGGAACAGAGAGGGAGGACAGGAAGAGACAGGGAGGACAGGAAGAGACAGGGAGGACAGGAAGAGAAAGGGAGAACAGGAAGAGAGAGGGAGGAGAGGAACAGAGAGGGAGGAGAGGAAGAGAGAGGGAGGAGAGGAACAGAGAGGGAGGACAGGAAGAGACCGGGAGGACAGGAAGAGACTGGGAGGACAGGAAGAGACAGGGAGGACAGGAAGAGACAGGGAGAACAGGAAGAGAGAGGGAGGAGAGGAACAGAGAGGGAGGACAGGAACAGAGAGGGAGGACAAGAAGAGAGAGGGAGAACAGGAAGAGAGAGGGAGAACAGGAAGAGAGAGGGAGGAGAGGAACAGAGAGGGAGGACAGGAACAGAGAGGGAGGACAGGAAGAGAGAGGGAGGACAGGAACAGAGAGGGAGGACAGGAAGAGAGAGGGAGGACAGGAAGAGAGAGGGAGGACAAGAAGAGAGAGGGAGAACAGGAAGAGAGAGGGAGGAGAGGAACAGAGAGGGAGGACAGGAAGAGAGAGGGAGGACAGGAAGAGAGAGGGAGAAAAGGAAGAGAGAGGGAGGACAGGAAGAGACAGGGAGGATAGGAACAGACAGGGAGGACATGAACAGACAGGGAGGACAGGAACAGACAGGGAGGACAGGAAGAGAGAGGGAGAAAAGGAAGAGAGAGGGAGGACAGGAAGAGACAGGGAGGACAGGAAGAGACAGGGATGACAGGAAGAGACAGGGAGGACAGGAAGACAAAGGGAGAACAGGAAGAGAGAGGGAGGAGAGGAACAGAGAGGGAGAACAGGAAGAGAGAGGGAGGACAAGAAGAGAGAGGGAGAACAGGAAGAGAGAGGGAGAACAGGAAGAGAGAGGGAGGAGAGGAACAGAGAGGGAGGACAGGAACAGAGAGGGAGGACAGGAAGAGAGAGGGAGGACAGGAACAGAGAGGGAGGACAGGAAGAGAGAGGGAGGACAGGAAGAGAGAGGGAGGACAAGAAGAGAGAGGGAGAACAGGAAGAGAGAGGGAGGACAGGACGAAACAGGGAGGACAGGAAGAGACAGGGAGGACAGGAAGAGACAGGGAGGACAGGAACAGACAGGGAGGACAGGAACAGACAGGGAGGACAGGAAGAGAGAGGGAGAAAAGGAAGAGAGAGGGAGAACAGGAAGAGACAGGGAGGACAGGAAGAGACAGGGAGGACAGGAACAGAGAGGGGGAACAGGAAGAGAGAGTGAGGACAGGAACAGAGAGGGAGGAGAGGAACAAAGAGGGAGGACACGAAGAGAGAGGGAGAACAAGAAGAGAGAGGGAGAAAAGAAAGAGAGAGGGAGGACAGGAAGAGACAGGGAGGACAGGAACAGACAGGGAGGACAGGAAGAGAGAGGGAGAAAAGGAAGAGAGAGGGAGGCCAGGAAGAGAGAGGGAGGACAGGAAGAGACCGGGAGGATAGGAACAGACAGGGAGGACAGGAAGAGACAGGGAGGACAGGAAGAGACAGGGAGGACAGGAAGAGACAGGGAGGATAGGAACAGACAGGGAGGACAGGAACAGACAGGGAGGACAGGAACAGACAGGGAGGACAGGAAGAGAGAGGGAGGAGAGGAACAGAGAGGGAGGACATGAAGAGACAGGGAGGACAGGAAGAGACAGGGAGGACAGGAAGAGACAGGGATGACAGGAAGAGACAGGGAGGACAGGAAGACAAAGGGAGAACAGGAAGAGAGAGGGAGGAGAGGAACAGAGAGGGAGGACAGGAACAGAGATGGAGGATAGGAAGAGACAGGGAGGAGAGGAACATAGAGGGAGGACAGGAACAGACAGGGAGGACAGGAATAGAGAGGGAGGACAGGAATAGACAGGGAGGACAGGAACAGAGAGGGGAGGACAGGAATAGAAAGGGAGGACAGGGACAGATAGGGAGGACAGGAAGAGAGGGGAGGACAGGAAGAAACAGGGAGGACAGGAAGAGAGAGGGAGAACAAGAAGAGACAGGGAGGACAAGAAGAGAGAGGGAGGACAGGAAGAGAGAGGGAGGACAGGAAGAGACAGGGAGGACAGGAAGAGACAGGGAGGACAGGAACAGAGAGGGGGAACAGGAAGAGAGAGTGAGGACAGGAACAGAGAGGGAGGAGAGGAACAAAGAGGGAGGACACGAAGAGAGAGGGAGAACAAGAAGAGAGAGGGAGAAAAGAAAGAGAGAGGGAGGACAGGAAGAGACAGGGAGGACAGGAACAGACAGGGAGGACAGGAAGAGAGAGGGAGAAAAGGAAGAGAGAGGGAGGACAGGAAGAGAGAGGGAGGACAGGAAGAGACCGGGAGGATAGGAACAGACAGGGAGGACAGGAAGAGACAGGGAGGACAGGAAGAGACAGGGAGGACAGGAAGAGACAGGGAGGATAGGAACAGACAGGGAGGACAGGAACAGACAGGGAGGACAGGAACAGACAGGGAGGACAGGAAGAGAGAGGGAGGAGAGGAACAGAGAGGGAGGACATGAAGAGACAGGGAGGACAGGAAGAGACAGGGAGGACAGGAAGAGACAGGGATGACAGGAAGAGACAGGGAGGACAGGAAGACAAAGGGAGAACAGGAAGAGAGAGGGAGGAGAGGAACAGAGAGGGAGGACAGGAACAGAGATGGAGGATAGGAAGAGACAGGGAGGAGAGGAACATAGAGGGAGGACAGGAACAGACAGGGAGGACAGGAATAGAGAGGGAGGACAGGAATAGACAGGGAGGACAGGAACAGAGAGGGGAGGACAGGAATAGAAAGGGAGGACAGGGACAGATAGGGAGGACAGGAAGAGAGGGGAGGACAGGAAGAAACAGGGAGGACAGGAAGAGAGAGGGAGAACAAGAAGAGACAGGGAGGACAAGAAGAGAGAGGGAGGACAGGAAGAGAGAGGGAGGACAGGAAGAGAGAGGGAGAACAGGAACAGAGAGGGAGGGAGGACAGGAACAGACAGGGAGGACAGGAACAGACAGGGAGGAGATGAACAGAGAGGGAGGACACGAAGAGAGAGGGAGGACAAGAAGAGAGAGGGAGAACAGGAAGAGAGAGGGAGGACAGGAAGAGAGAGGGAGGACAGGAACAGACAGGGAGGACAGGAACAGAGAGGGAGAACAGGAAGAGAGGGGGAGGACAGGAACAGAGAGGGAGGAGAGGAACAGAGAGGGAGGACACGAAGAGAGAGGGAGAACAAGAAGAGAGAGGGAGAACAAGAAGAGAGAGGGAGAACAAGAAGAGAGAGGGAGAAAAGAAAGAGAGAGGGAGGACAGGAAGAGACAGGGAGGACAGGAACAGACAGGGAGGACAGGAAGAGAGAGGGAGAAAAGGAAGAGAGAGGGAGGACAGGAAGAGACAGGGAGGATAGGAACAGACAGGGAGGACAGGAACAGACAGGGAGGACAGGAACAGACAGGGAGGACAGGAAGAGAGAGGGAGAAAAGGAAGAGAGAGGGAGGACAGGAAGAGACAGGGAGGACAGGAAGAGACAGGGATGACAGGAAGAGACAGGGAGGACAGGAAGACAAAGGGAGAACAGGAAGAGAGAGGGAGGAGAGGAACAGAGAGGGAGGACAGGAACAGACAGGGAGGACAGGAACAGAGAGGGAGGATAGGAAGAGACAGGGAGGAGAGGAACAGAGAGGGAGGACAGGAACAGACAGGGAGGACAGGAATAGAGAGGGAGGACAGGAATAGACAGGGAGGACAGGAACAGAGAGGGGAGGACAGGAATAGAAAGGGAGGACAGGGACAGATAGGGAGGACAGGAAGAGAGGGGAGGACAGGAAGAAACAGGGAGGACAGGAAGAGAGAGGGGGAACAGGAAGAGACAGGGAGGACAAGAAGAGAGAGGGAGGACAGGAAGAGAGAGGGAGGACAGGAAGTGAGAGGGAGAACAGGAACAGAGAGGGAGGGAGGACAGGAACAGACAGGGAGGACAGGAACAGAGAGGGAGGAGATGAACAGAGAGGGAGGACACGAAGAGAGAGGGAGGACAAGAAGAGAGAGGGTGAACAGGAAGAGAGAGGGAGGACAGGAAGAGAGAGGGAGGACAGGAACAGACAGGGAGGACAGGAACAGAGAGGGAGAACAGGAAGAGAGGGGGAGGACAGGAACAGAGAGGGATGAGAGGAACAGAGAGGGAGGACACGAAGAGAGAGGGAGAACAAGAAGAGTTAGGGGGAACAAGAAGAGAGAGGGAGAACAAGAAGAGAGAGGGAGAAAAGAAAGAGAGAAGGAGGACAGGAAGAGACAGGGAGGACAGGAACAGACAGGGAGGACAGGAAGGGAGAGCGAGAAAAGGAAGAGAGAGGGAGGACAGGAAGAGACAGGGAGGATGGGAACAGACAGGGAGGACAGGAACAGACAGGGAGGACAGGAAGAGAGAGGGAGAAAAGGAAGAGAGAGGGAGGACAGGAAGAGACAGGGAGGACAGGAAGAGACAGGGATGACAGGAAGAGACAGGGAGGACAGGAAGACAAAGGGAGAACAGGAAGAGAGAGGGAGGAGAGGAACAGAGAGGGAGGACAGGAAGAGAGAGGGAGGACAAGAAGAGAGAGGGAGAACAGGAAGAGAGAGGGAGAACAGGAAGAGAGAGGGAGGAGAGGAACAGAGAGGGAGGACAGGAACAGAGAGGGAGGAAAGGAAGAGAGAGGGAGGACAGGAAGAGAGAGGGAGGACAAGAAGAGAGAGGGAGAACAAGAAGAGAGAGGGAGGGAGGGGAACAGAGAGGGAGGACAGGGACAGACAGGGAGGACAGGAACAGAGAGGGAGGACAGGAAGAGAGAGGGAGGACAGGACGAAACAGGGAGGACATGAAGAGAGAGGGAGGACAGGAAGAGACAGGGAGGACAGGAACAGACAGGGAGGACAGGAACAGACAGGAAGGACAGTAAGAGAGAGGGAGAAAAGGAAGAGAGAGGGAGAACAGGAAGAGACAGGGAGGACAGGAACAGAGAGGGAGGAGAGGAACAGAGAGGGAGGACACGAAGAGAGAGGGAGAACAAGAAGAGAGAGGGAGAAAAGAAAGAGAGAGGGAGGACAGGAAGAGACAGGGAGGACAGGAACAGACAGGGAGGACAGGAAGAGAGAGGGAGAAAAGGAAGAGAGAGGGAGGACAGGAAGAGAGAGGGAGGACAGGAAGAGACCGGGAGGATAGGAACAGACAGGGAGGACAGGAAGAGACAGGGAGGACAGGAAGAGACAGGGAGGATAGGAACAGACAGGGAGGACAGGAACAGACAGGGAGGACAGGAACAGACAGGGAGGACAGGAAGAGACAGGGAGGATAGGAACAGACAGGGAGGACAGGAACAGACAGGGAGGACAGGAACAGACAGGGAGGACAGGAAGAGAGAGGGAGGAGAGGAACAGAGAGGGAGGACAGGAAGAGACAGGGAGGACAGGAAGAGACAGGGAGGACAGGAAGAGACAGGGAGGACAGGAAGAGAAAGGGAGAACAGGAAGAGAGAGGGAGGAGAGGAACAGAGAGGGAGGAGAGGAAGAGAGAGGGAGGAGAGGAACAGAGAGGGAGTATAGGAAGAGACCGGGAGGACAGGAAGAGACTGGGAGGACAGGAAGAGACAGGGAGAACAGGAAGAGAGAGGGAGAACAGGAAGAGAGAGGGAGGAGAGGAACAGAGAGGGAGGACAGGAACAGAGAGGGAGGACAGGAAGAGAGAGGGAGGACAGGAACAGAGAGGGAGGACAGGAAGAGAGAGGGAGGACAAGAAGAGAGAGGGAGAACAGGAAGAGAGAGGGAGGACAGGAAGAGAGAGGGAGGACAGGAAGAGAGAGGGAGAAAAGGAAGAGAGAGGGAGGACAGGAAGAGACAGGGAGGATAGGAACAGACAGGGAGGACATGAACAGACAGGGAGGACAGGAACAGACAGGGAGGACAGGAAGAGAGAGGGAGAAAAGGAAGAGAGAGGGAGGACAGGAAGAGACAGGGAGGACAGGAAGAGACAGGGATGACAGGAAGAGACAGGGAGGACAGGAAGACAAAGGGAGAACAGGAAGAGAGAGGGAGGAGAGGAACAGAGAGGGAGAACAGGAAGAGAGAGGGAGGACAAGAAGAGAGAGGGAGAACAGGAAGAGAGAGGGAGAACAGGAAGAGAGAGGGAGGAGAGGAACAGAGAGGGAGGACAGGAACAGAGAGGGAGGACAGGAAGAGAGAGGGAGGACAGGAACAGAGAGGGAGGACAGGAAGAGAGAGGGAGGACAGGAAGAGAGAGGGAGAACAAGAAGAGAGAGGGAGAACAGGAAGAGAGAGGGAGGACAGGACGAAACAGGGAGGACAGGAAGAGAGAGGGAGGACAGGAAGAGACAGGGAGGACAGGAACAGACAGGGAGGACAGGAACAGACAGGGAGGACAGTAAGAGAGAGGGAGAAAAGGAAGAGAGAGGGAGAACAGGAAGAGACAGGGAGGATAGGAACAGAGAGGGGGAACAGGAAGAGAGAGTGAGGACAGGAACAGAGAGGGAGGAGAGGAAGAAAGAGGGAGGACACGAAGAGAGAGGGAGAACAAGAAGAGAGAGGGAGAAAAGAAAGAGAGAGGGAGGACAGGAAGAGACAGGGAGGACAGGAACAGACAGGGAGGACAGGAAGAGAGAGGGAGAAAAGGAAGAGAGAGGGAGGACAGGAAGAGAGAGGGAGGACAGGAAGAGAGAGGGAGGACAAGAAGAGAGAGGGAGAACAAGAAGAGAGAGGGAGGGAGGGGAACAGAGAGGGAGGACAGGGACAGACAGGGAGGACAGGAACAGAGAGGGAGGACAGGAAGAGAGAGGGAGGACAGGACGAAACAGGGAGGACAGGAAGAGAGAGGGAGGACAGGAAGAGACAGGGAGGACAGGAACAGACAGGGAGGACAGGAACAGACAGGAAGGACAGTAAGAGAGAGGGAGAAAAGGAAGAGAGAGGGAGAACAGGAAGAGACAGGGAGGACAGGAAGAGACAGGGAGGACAGGAACAGAGAGGGAGAACAGGAAGAGAGAGGGAGGACAGGAACAGAGAGGGAGGAGAGGAACAGAGAGGGAGGACACGAAGAGAGAGGGAGAACAAGAAGAGAGAGGGAGAACAGAAAGAGAGAGGGAGGAGAGGAACAGAGAGGGAGGACAGGGACAGACAGGGAGGACAGGAACAGAGAGGGAGAACAGGAAGAGAGAGGGAGGAGAGGAACAGAGAGGGAGAACAGGAAGAGAGAGGGAGGACAAGAAGAGAGAGGGAGAACAGGAAGAGAGAGGGAGAACAGGAAGAGAGAGGGAGGAGAGGAACAGAGAGGGAGGACAGGAACAGAGAGGGAGGACAGGAAGAGAGAGGGAGGACAGGAACAGAGAGGGAGGACAGGAAGAGAGAGGGAGGACAGGAAGAGAGAGGGAGAACAAGAAGAGAGAGGGAGAACAGGAAGAGAGAGGGAGGACAGGACGAAACAGGGAGGACAGGAAGAGAGAGGGAGGACAGGAAGAGACAGGGAGGACAGGAACAGACAGGGAGGACAGGAACAGACAGGGAGGACAGTAAGAGAGAGGGAGAAAAGGAAGAGAGAGGGAGAACAGGAAGAGACAGGGAGGATAGGAACAGAGAGGGGGAACAGGAAGAGAGAGTGAGGACAGGAACAGAGAGGGAGGAGAGGAAGAAAGAGGGAGGACACGAAGAGAGAGGGAGAACAAGAAGAGAGAGGGAGAAAAGAAAGAGAGAGGGAGGACAGGAAGAGACAGGGAGGACAGGAACAGACAGGGAGGACAGGAAGAGAGAGGGAGAAAAGGAAGAGAGAGGGAGGACAGGAAGAGAGAGGGAGGACAGGAAGAGAGAGGGAGGACAAGAAGAGAGAGGGAGAACAAGAAGAGAGAGGGAGGGAGGGGAACAGAGAGGGAGGACAGGGACAGACAGGGAGGACAGGAACAGAGAGGGAGGACAGGAAGAGAGAGGGAGGACAGGACGAAACAGGGAGGACAGGAAGAGAGAGGGAGGACAGGAAGAGACAGGGAGGACAGGAACAGACAGGGAGGACAGGAACAGACAGGAAGGACAGTAAGAGAGAGGGAGAAAAGGAAGAGAGAGGGAGAACAGGAAGAGACAGGGAGGACAGGAAGAGACAGGGAGGACAGGAACAGAGAGGGAGAACAGGAAGAGAGAGGGAGGACAGGAACAGAGAGGGAGGAGAGGAACAGAGAGGGAGGACACGAAGAGAGAGGGAGAACAAGAAGAGAGAGGGAGAAAAGAAAGAGAGAGGGAGGACAGGAAGAGACAGGGAGGACAGGAACAGACAGGGAGGACAGGAAGAGAGAGGGAGAAAAGGAAGAGAGAGGGAGGACAGGAAGAGAGAGGGAGGACAGGAAGAGACCGGGAGGATAGGAACAGACAGGGAGGACAGGAAGAGACAGGGAGGACAGGAAGAGACAGGGAGGATAGGATCAGACAGGGAGGACAGGAACAGACAGGGAGGACAGGAACAGACAGGGAGGACAGGAAGAGAGAGGGAGGACAGGAACAGAGAGGGAGGACAGGAACAGACAGGGAGGACAGGAACAGACAGGGAGGACAGGAAGAGAGAGGGAGGAGAGGAACAGAGAGGGAGGACAGGAAGAGACAGGGAGGACAGGAAGAGACAGGGAGGACAGGAAGAGAAAGGGAGAACAGGAAGAGAGAGGGAGGAGAGGAACAGAGAGGGAGGAGAGGAAGAGAGAGGGAGGAGAGGAACAGAGAGGGAGGACAGGAAGAGACCGGGAGGACAGGAAGAGACTGGGAGGACAGGAAGAGACAGGGAGGACAGGAAGAGACAGGGAGAACAGGAAGAGAGAGGGAGGAGAGGAACAGAGAGGGAGGACAGGAACAGAGAGGGAGGACAAGAAGAGAGAGGGAGAACAAGAAGAGAGAGGGAGGACAGGAACAGACAGGGAGGAGAGGAACAGAGAGGGAGGACACGAAGAGAGAGGGAGAACAAGAAGAGAGAGGGAGAACAAGAAGAGAGAGGGAGAACAAGAAGAGAGAGGGAGAAAAGAAAGAGAGAGGGAGGACAGGAAGAGACAGGGAGGAAGGAACAGACAGGGAGGACAGGAAGAGAGAGGGAGAAAAGGAAGAGAGAGGTAGGACAGGAAGAGACAGGGAGGATAGGAACAGACAGGGAGGACAGGAACAGACAGGGAGGACAGGAACAGACAGGGAGGACAGGAAGAGAGAGGGAGAAAAGGAAGAGAGAGGGAGGACAGGAAGAGACAGGGAGGACAGGAACAGACAGGGAGGACAGGAACAGACAGGGAGGACAGGAAGAGACAGGGAGGATAGGAACAGACAGGGAGGACAGGAACAGACAGGGAGGACAGGAACAGACAAGGAGGACAGGAAGAGAGAGGGAGGAGAGGAACAGAGAGGGAGGACAGGAAGAGACAGGGAGGACAGGAAGAGACAGGGAGGACAGGAAGAGAAAGGGAGAACAGGAAGAGAGAGGGAGGAGAGGAACAGAGAGGGAGGAGAGGAAGAGAGAGGGAGGAGAGGAACAGAGAGGGAGGACAGGAAGAGACCGGGAGGACAGGAAGAGACTGGGAGGACAGGAAGAGACAGGGAGGACAGGAAGAGAAAGGGAGAACAGGAAGAGAGAGGGAGGAGAGGAACAGAGAGGGAGGACAGGAACAGAGAGGGAGGACAAGAAGAGAGAGGGAGAACAGGAAGAGAGAGGGAGAACAGGAAGAGAGAGGGAGGAGAGGAACAGAGAGGGAGGACAGGGACAGACAGGGAGGACAGGAACAGAGAGGGAGAACAGGAAGAGAGAGGGAGGACAGGACGAAACAGGGAGGACAGGAAGAGAGAGGGAGGACAGGAAGAGACAGGGAGGACAGGAACAGACAGGGAGGACAGGAACAGACAGGTAGGACAGTAAGAGAGAGGGAGAAAAGGAAGAGAGAGGGAGAACAGGAAGAGACAGGGAGGACAGGAACAGACAGGGAGGACAGGAAGAGAGAGGGAGGACAGGAAGAGAGTGGGAGGACAGGAAGAGAGAGGGAGGACAGGAAGAGACAGGGAGGACAGGAGGAGAGAGGGAGGACAGGAAGAGACAGGGAGGACAGGAGGAGAGAGGGAGGACAGGAGGAGAGAGGGAGGACAGGAAGAGACAGGGAGGACAGAAGGAGAGAGGGAGGACAGGAAGAGACAGGGAGGACAGAAGGAGAGAGGGAGGACAGGAAGAGACAGGGAGGACAGGAGGAGAGGGAGGACAGGAAGAGACAGGGAGGACAGGAGGAGAGAGGGAGGACAGGAAGAGAGAGGGAGGACAGGAAGAGACAGGGAGGACAGAAGGAGAGAGGGAGGACAGGAAGAGACAGGGAGGACAGGAGGAGAGGGAGGACAGGAAGAGACAGGGAGGACAGAAGGAGAGAGGGAGGACAGGAAGAGACAGGGAGGACAGAAGGAGAGAGGGAGGACAGGAAGAGACAGGGAGGACAGAAGGAGAGAGGGAGGACAGGAAGAGACAGGGAGGACAGGAGGAGAGGGAGGACAGGAAGAGACAGGGAGGACAGGAGGAGAGAGGGAGGACAGGAAGAGAGAGGGAGGACAGGAAGAGACAGGGAGGACAGAAGGAGAGAGGGAGGACAGGAAGAGACAGGGAGGACAGAAGGAGAGAGGGAGGACAGGAAGAGACAGGGAGGACAGAAGGAGAGAGGGAGGACAGGAAGAGACAGGGAGGACAGGAGGAGAGGGAGGACAGGAAGAGACAGGGAGGACAGGAGGAGAGAGGGAGGACAGGAAGAGAGAGGGAGGACAGGAAGAGACAGGGAGGACAGAAGGAGAGAGGGAGGACAGGAAGAGACAGGGAGGACAGGAGGAGAGAGGGAGGACAGGAAGAGACAGGGAGGACAGGAGGAGAGAGGGAGGACAGGAAGAGACAGGGAGGACAGGAGGAGAGGGAGGACAGGCTGAAGTAAGTAACGTTCTCAGAATGGTAGTTCATTACACCTGACCTTCACACTGACCAACAGAGAATACAGCAGCAGGACCACTGCTCTGACACCGCCACCGGGCCAGTACGCACACACAAACAAACAAACACACACAAACACACACTCGCTCTCTTGAAGAAATGTTTCTGCTGTTTTGTTATTGTCCTCACAGACCCTGCCTGCTCCTACAACACGATTTCCAAATCCAAATAGCAGACACACACATACATACAAAATAACACACACACACAGAAGCACTCTTCCGTATAGAGAGGGGAAGTGGAGTGGAGCAGACCCAGAGAGAGAGATACAGAGCATTGTAAATGCAACAACAACAAAAATTGTACATGAACTATTTGCACATCCTTACAACACTGTATATAGACATAATATGACATTTGAAAAGTGTATTATTTTTGAACATTTGTGACTGTAATGTTTACTGTTCATGTTTTATTGTTTATTTCACTTGCTTTGGCAATGTAAACATGTGTTTCCCATGCCAATAAAGCCCCTTCAAATGTTATGAATTACAGAGCCAGCCTGGAAAAGCCTTTCTGGGGTCTGTCTCGTTACAAAGACCCCTGACTGTCTGTCTGTCTGTCTGTCTGTCTGTCTGTCTGTCTGTCTGTCTGTCTGTCTGTCTGTCTGTCTCTTCACAAAGACCCCTGACTGCCTCAAAACATCTCTGTCTCTTAGTCTGTCTCTTAGTCTGTCTCTTAGTCTGTCTGTCTGTCTGTCTGTCTGTCTGTCTGTCTGTCTGTCTGTCTGACTGTCTGTCTGTCTGTCTGTCTGTCTGTCTGTCTGTCTGTCTGTCTGTCTCTTTACAAAGACCCCTGACTGCCTCAAAACATCTCTGTCTCTTAGTCTGTCTGTCTCTGTCTGTCTGTCTGTCTGTCTGTCTGTCTGTCTGTCTGTCTGTCTGTCTGTCTGTCTCTTCACTCTCACTCTTTCTCTCTCATTTGTTTATTGACTGTATGTTCAGGCTATTCCCTCTACAGTTGAATACAAAGAGGCACTTCATGCTGAGTGCCACCAATCCTCTGGGAATGCTCTAGAAGTTGTTGGTGTACATTAACCATGACACCTATCTCTCTTACCTTGGGCCATTACAGAGGTAGGATCTTAATTTGAGCCAGTTTGCTACAGAAGGAAAATAATCCTGCAGCAACAGGAAATGTGAATTATTATGTGGATTCTAATTACTGGAAATGTTTTTAAATTACAAACTTTAGATGCCTTTTTAAACCTTGAATACACTACAAGTTTGCAATTCCTGCTGTGCAGGAGAATTCTCAGCAACTACAGAGTGATGAAATGAAGATCTTACATCTGTAGTTGAGCAAAACCCATCCCACAAACAAAGGCTCAGTTAGCAGTACAAAACATGTATGTTATTGTATAAAGTGGGTCCTACCTTTGGCCATTTGGGGTTGAGCAGGCGGGCTTTGAGGGCGTCGTCCAGGGCGGTCTGGTACTGTCCAAGGCGGAGATGGGCCGCTGAGCGGTTACTGTACAGGATGCAGTTCTGAGGGTCTGCAGACAGGGCCTTCCCATAGAGCTGCACCGCCTGGCTGTACTGCCCCCGCTGGCACGCCTGGTTACTGCAACGCACTGCTTCCAGAAACTCTGTCTTAGAAAGGATAGGAGGCCCAGGAGGGATGGAGGGAGCGATGGAGGGATGAGGGTCTGTCTTACGGAGAGAGGGAGCGATGGAGGGATGAGGGTCTGTCTTACGGAGAGAGGGAGGGCTGGAGGGATGAGGGTCTGTCTTACGGAGAGAGGGAGGGCTGGAGGGATGAGGGTCTGTCTTACGGAGAGAGGGAGGGCTGGAGGGATGAGGTTCTGTCTTGCAGAGAGTGGGAGGAATGGGGGGAGCAGAGGTAGAGGACGAAGAGGAGGTGCTTCGGCCAGAAGAGCGAAGGCCAAAGAGAGAGAACTAAAGAGGAGAAGAGAGAGGGGGGTGGGAGGAAGAAAATACATGTAGGGAGGAGTGGTCAGTTATCTTTTAATTCAGTCAAATACCTTTTTCTCAACATTACAGTCATTTGACAGTCAAGTTGTGTCATCATTCCCTGAACAGCACCATGTTAATGTACAGCTGACTTTCTAATCTGTTCCACCAAAACATCAACGCAATGTTCATACCTACATTTGATATAGTGTGTGCGAGTGTGTGTTTGTGAGTGTGAGAGCGTGTGTGTGTAATGTGCACGTTGAGGTTAACTCTCTGCTTCCCTCCCTGATCTGCTGCTCCCAAATTTGTCCTTTCAGAATTACTTACATCAAGGCTGTCATTATCTCTCTCTCTCTCTCTCTCTCTCTCTCTCTCTCTCTCTCTCTCTCTCTCTCTCTCTCTCTCTCTTTCTTTCTCTCTTTCTCTCTCTTTCTTTCTTTCTTTCTTTCTCTCTCTCTCTCTCTCTCTCTCTCTTTCTTTCTCTCGCTCTCTCTCTCTCTCTGTCTCTCTCTCTCTCTCTCTCTCTCTCTCTCTCTCTCTCTCTCTCTCTCTCTCTCTCTCTCTCTCTCTCTCGCTCTCACACACACACACACACACACACACACACACACACACACACACACACACACACACACACACACACACACAGTCCCTGGAGTCCCAGTGGCATTCTCTGTCCAAACAGAGAGCAAACTGGAGCACTAACTCACACAGTAGAAAGTTTTCACTGAGAGAAGAAAGAGAGAGAGACAGGGAGAGATAGAGAGAGAGAGCAAGAGAGAGTGAGAGAGGGGAGAGAGGGAGAGGGGAGAGAGGGAGAGGGGAGAGAGGGAGAGGGAGAGAGTGGGGGAGAGAGAGAGAGGGGGAGAGAGAGAGAGGGGGGAGTCAGGAGAAGAGGAGAGAACAGCTGATTTTCAGCCCTTGCATATAGCTGGGTTTATATGCGTCACTCTTACACACACAACTTGTATCTCTCACTCTCTCTCCATCTCTCTCCCTGCGTATTTCTCTCTCTCTCTCACAAACACAGACGGAGGCGTGCAGGAAAATGCGCCATTGTCAAAGTGGAGCAGCAGTTGAAACAGTTGTGTTGGAAAAGTAGTACAGGAACACCGTCTTCACACACACACACACACACACACACACACACACACACACACACACACACACACAGACACACACACACACACACACACACACACAGACACACACACACACACACACACACACACACACACAGACACACACACACACACACACACACACACACACACACACACACACACACACACACACACACACACACACACAGACACACCACTTCCTTGTCTCTTCCTTCCTCCTCCCAGCCCAGGTCAGCAGGGAGACACATTCCTGAGAGAATGAAACCAGGGACCTCCTCTGACAGAGAGAGAGAGAGAAAGAGAGAGAGAGAGAGAAAGAGAGAGAGACAGAGAGAGAGAGAGAGAGAGAGAGAGAGAGAGAGAGAGAGAGAGAGAGAGAGAGAGAGAGAGAGAGACTAAAGGGGCAAAAACCACTATGCTGTTTGTCACCTAAGTAAAAGCTAATGTTACATTTAGATCTTGTCTTATCTTATTATTATTGTAATACTGTAATATGGCATATTCCACTAAATTGCTAATGAAAAGCGCGGCATGGGCTAGGCTACAGTACTACTGAATAGCTAAGCAACCTGGGCATAACATCAAACGGATCATCAAAGCACTTTGGCTGAAATTGATAGGTTAGTTACTAGCCTGCCTATAGCATACTATTGCAGTTAGCTAGATCTATAGCCTAAATGCTATGCACTGTCAAAAAAACTGTTGCCTAATTTTCTTTGTTCGCCATTGGGTTATTTACCCTTTCTTTCTTCGGTCGATGCTTCTCCATCCTGTTCTAGCTTTATACACAGCGGCAGCAACTTAAAACGTTCATCCCATGGCAGTTCGCTTCCCAAACAGCCAAGGAAACGCTGCGCTCTCCAACAACAATGTTTTCATGGACCTCAGAAAAATGAACAACAAGAGATATTCCACTTAACCGGCCGCGAACTAACTCAAGTTATTTCCCAGAAAGTGCGCCATGTTAAATCCGTTTTTCCCCGAGTAACGGAATTTGTGGCGGGTGGAGGCGGGTGGAGGCAGGCTCAAGCTCCACGGATGCAGCTCCAGTCGGTCTCCAGGTCTCAATTACCCGTGGTGACATCAGAGAGGGGTTGAGTTACCTAGCAGTTATTCATTCCTGTTGTAAGTATTGTTTCTACAGAAGTTTTGTAATAGATCGTTACTTACTGCAGACCTCTTCATAAATAAACAAGCCATACGCTTCAGATTAAAGTAGGTTACACAATTGCCTTGAATCAAAGGTGAAAAAATGAAAAATAATTATAGAAAAGACGATACAAACACCATCCCTTTGCATTTCATGAACGTATTCTAATAGTTATTGCTTACATAATAATAACCTAACACTTTGGTGTCTTTGATGTAGTGTAGTTTAATGTGTCATCAAATTGACAGTATTGTGAAGAAAACAGTAAGAAATAGCATACAGGCTATGTCAAGGTGTTTATTTTTTATTTTTTTAATGATTTAATTGAACCTTTATTTAACTAGGCAAGTCAGTTAAGCACAAATTCGTATTTACAATGACGGCCTACACCGGCCAAACTTGAACGACGCTGGGCCAATTATGCGCCGCTCTATGGCACTTTTGTGCGCCGCTCTATGGCACTTTTGTGCGCCGCTCTATGGCACTTTTGTGCGCCGCTCTATGGCACTCCCAATCACCGCAGGTTGTGATATGTGGCCTGGATTATTACAGAGTAGACAAATAATGAATAAAAACATTATATGCAAACATTGTTTGTTTTTCTATACAAGTAACTTATATGTACAATTTGCAGTCAGATAAAGTATTAAAAAAATGCTGAGCATAGACAGTAGTTTAAAAAAAAGTATTTTACACTATAGTACAGTAGCTTAGATATTTACATTCAGGACTTGAAACATCGTTTTTCTTTTACAGCAGTAA